>NC_142815.1:3208535-3509428 GCF_057945365.1 Rhopilema esculentum | reverse complement strand
AGACTACAGTTTGATGCTTGGCAAAGAGATGATGACGTATTTAGAAGACTTTTTTGGTGTTGTGTACCCAATGCCAAAGCTAGGTGCGTATAGCTTCATTATTTTGGCAGACTGATAAGAGGCCCTGTCCACGAATTTGCAAGCAGATTTGAAATAGGGGGGAATTAAAGTAAAATAGGGGTCCGAGAGAACGTGTACAGAGAGCATGGGGTGAGTGATTGAGCAAATGAGAGAGCATGGGGCGAGTGATTGAGCAAATGAGAGAGCATGGGGTAAGTCAGTGATTCAAGGACAGTAAATGGGGAAATCGTGACATTTTGAAGACCACTATCTGCTGTAAACGCAGTACCGAGATTAGGCAAGCTTAGTTGAATTATCATGTTTCGGCTGCATTTTGATGTTGCTTTGTCCATGACTTTTTCTAGCCCTTAAAGTAGGAATGTATGAAATTGCTTGGTTTGAGGTATTTCACAGTTGTATCTTGGATGTTAAAGCAATCAGGGATGGATTAGAACGGGTCAAAATTGATGTTATACCGTCCTCTATTGGGATTTAATTTTCAGCCTAACCAATTAAATTGTGTTTATTCTTCAACTCTATCTATGGCACTAAATTTTAGCCACCAGTGTATTAGGGGGTCATAGCAAGTTGGGTACCAAGAGATTGTGCATGATAACCAGGTGGCGGGGCATTGATCAGGGGTAAAAGGAATATGGGGGTACGGTAGCCCCTTCATTCTGTTACGATTGCTTTTCAAGGTGCCCTGCTAAAAATTATTTTTAAAAGAAAAATACATTACTCTCCCAACGTAGCATGGTCAATGTCAAGTAGGGTCCAAAGCGCGAGCCTAGTGGTAGATAAATATTTTTTGATCGCAGCTTTTTGGGTACTGGATTCTGCCCCCATTTGAAAAAAAAATTTAATTAGTATTTATTACTGAGCTTTATTCCATTTGTTTGAATACAATTAAGGGGAAGCTGCCCCCATGTCCCCCTCGCTTTGTTAATGTGTACAGGGGAATGCGTTAGATCAAATGCGGGGAAGTGGTATAGAGTTTTGTTGTGTAAGGTGAAATAGGCGATGTTTCTTGTTTTACAAGCAATGAATGTGATAAAATATCCTCTTTTATACAAAGGATACAAAGTAATTAGATCTCTGTTATTGTTTGTAATAATTCGTATTTTTTAATGCTTTTCTGCAGATTTCGTTGCTATACCAGACTATGGATCAGGCGCTACGGAGCACTGGGGGGTCATCACCTACAGAGAAGCGAGGCTGTTGTACACCAAGGGGATATCCTCTGAAGGAAACAAAGAGAATATTGCAACCATTGTTGCCCACGAATGCGCCCATTTGGTGAGTAACTGATAAGGCACTGCGCGGCAGAACGAGGAAGGAGCATTGAGAGAATCCCAAACCAATCTCTACAGAATTTCATACAAATTTCATCATTACCAAAAACTTGCTCAAATAATAAAGTTACCTAAGTTTATTGGAGGTTGGGTCAGCGGCAGGAGGACGAGGAATAAGATTGACAGCCGGGAAATAAGATTGACAGCCGGGAAATAAGATTAACAGCCGAGAAATAAAGTTGACAGTCATAGAATAGGGTTCAAGGTCAGGTCAGGAGGGGGGGCGTACTGGGCCTACAAAAGGGCATGAAGATTGGGTTTGCTTAAAGGCATCTTCAGTTTTCCATTCACAGCCTGTTATCAAGGTGGAAAACATTTTTGCTGGGGGCTCATTTCCACGCCCCCGCTTTCGAAGGACCTGACGATTATTGTCTCTTTTGCCAGCGTTTTGGTAAAAACTTGTGACATTCTTTTTTGCAGTGGTTTGGCAATCTCGTAACGTGTAAATGGTGGAATGACCTGTGGGTTCAGGAAGGTATGGCGAGTTACATCGAGTACTATGCAGTTGACAAAGTCCATCCTGATTGGAAGATGGTGAGAATCCAATTTCCTTTAGAAGATTTCAATTCCTTTACTAGAACTTTGACGCAAAACTTAATATATCTATATTAGCAGGTCACCTTTTCCCAATTTAAGAAACGTTGCCCCAGAATCATTTTTTTTTTCAATTTAATGGCCGCGATCTTTTTCAATATAAAATGTCGAGCGTCTTGACCCCACCACACCAAAGTTAATTGATAGTGTTTTATCCAATATTAATGGTACTGCCCCGTTTGAAATTGTAACCCTTTCCCTAACCCAAACCCAAACCCTAACCCTAACCCTAACCCTAACCCTAACCCTAACCCTAACCCTAACCCTAACCCTAACCCTCCCAGCTACCTATACAGTTGCCAGCTACCTTGCACTACGCCTCTGAGAGCCCCTACCATTTCTTGCTTCTGAAAAATCTATTATTCGACCCCCGTCTTTTTGCTTCTAGATGACACAGTTCTTTATTTATGATTGGAGGAGCGGCATGTCCCTTGATGCTCTTGCGTCATCACATGCCATCTCACTGCCCGTGTCTCACCCTAAGCAGATAAAAGAAATCTTCGACTCAATCACATACAGAAAGGTAACGCCATTTTAGATTCATGAAGAGTACATGAAGTCCTAGGGCCTGTTGATCATGTTTGAGAAGCTACCTAGCATTTTGCCTACCAAGTCTTTGCCTATAAAATGGAGGTTATAGTTCTGGTGTCCGTTGAAGAGTATTTGTTGGCCTTCAAGAGAGGGATGTACACGCCTTGTTGTGTAGAACAGAACGGTCAAGTCAAGTTACAATAGATACAATAAAATATTTACAGTTTTACGATTTTCATCTAGTACAATTTTAAAAGTTCCTATTGTGACTTGGGCGGGACATAGGTGTGTACCACAGAGAGACTCATGCTTTCTAACAAGAAGATATATATATGATGAAGTAATTATTTATAATCAAGAGAGAGAATCTCTCTCTATGCCTCGTGTATCTAACTCTAATCAATACTGGCGACGGGAGGGCGTAATAAGAAGAGAGTCCGGAAATGCCAAATATGGTAAGACCTTCTCACCATGTGTCCCGGAGCCCTGGACCCAAATGGAGGTTTTCTGTCTCCTTCGCAATAGTTCCCTTCAGTCCTATCCTACAATTGTCCTCTTCTTTCAGTTTCAAAAGCTCTTTTAGTTAAGTCCTAGAATTTCTCTCTAGTAAAGTTGTCAATTATCCTCAAATAAAGCATAATAAAAATAATAAATAATAAACCTGCCAACAAGAGACACCAAAACTGGCCTATTTTGTTGCTTTATATTTCAGAAAAGCAAACAATGCTGATCTTTGGAATGCGTCCCAAGGAGAAAATTTTATTCCTTCTAGTTGCAGTCTAGTATTATCACCATTTATTAAAAAACGAGCCATATTTAGTTGTTATTGTAAATATTTTTCTCAAGAAACAGTTCACTTTATTTCTCAGGGATCTTCCATTATAAGAATGCTGGATCATTTCTTGGGGGTCAAGAAGTTCAGAGAAGGTCTAAAGGTAACTTTCCAGGCACAAAACATATTTGCTTTTGTTGGTAAATTTCATTTTAACATGACGTTGGTAAATTTTATTTTTAAAACTGAATTTTTCAACCGAACGTTTCGATGTTTTATTGGAGACGAGAAACAAAATACTGTTTGCAATCCTTCTTGCTTTGTTTCCTTCTTGCTTCAGTATGCTATATTTCCGGTATTTCGTGCAGTCTTCTTGCTTTGTTATGAAATAACCTGTATCAATGCATCTCTTTTCTTTAGGAGTATTTGACGAATCATCAGTTCGCTGGTGCCACAAGTGATGACCTATGGAAGGCATTCGATAAGGTGAGATATTAATTAATAGACTTAATTTCTCCATCGAAACAAATGACTGTTGATCCACCACACAACAATAAATCTTTCATCAAATCTCAAAGTTTTTAGATTCCTAATTGTTACAAGTTCTTTTCAACGTTATGAGTAATGGCAATTTAAGACAATGTGAAAATGCTTCTTATCTCATAACCCATGGATACAAAGATCATTAAGTCAAAAGTCGTGATAGCAAAGGTCATTATAGGCCAAAGGTCAGTATTTTAAAGGTCATGGTAGCAAGGGTCATTTTTCTGAGGTGGACCCAATAAACACCCCCTGTTCATTGTCGATATTTTCAAAGACATAAATTATTATTTCAATTCCCGTTTCATTGATAACGAACGGCTTGGAGCTAGTAATGTTATGAATTCGAACTTTGCCATGACCAAACCCTTTTCAATCTTTTATTTCAGCCGTTACCGCTTCTTCGTGTCACCAGAGTTTCATGGTCAAAGTATCACCTGATATCATTGTGTCTACTCCCTAAGTAAACACGAATTTATTGAGGATTCCCTTCTCTTAGGTGACAGGTCAAGACATTTTCGGTATGATGAAAACCTGGACACTACAAATGGGTCATCCCCTGATTAATATAACAATTGACCCGAAAGATAGAACAAAGGCAACCGCAACACAACAACATTTCCTGCTTGATCCAAAGGCCAAAGTAACAGTGAAATCTCCATACAAGTAAGTGGCAGTTTTTTATTCGAGAAATCGGCAAATCGCCTTATTTAATATCATAAAATCATTTTGCAAAATCATTTAATCTTTTCTCATCATTCAATCACTTTTCTCAGTCACGTATCACTTTTGAGCCACTCCTTCAGCATATTGATTCAAAGCTGATTGATTGATTCACTTGATCATTTGATCAACTGATCATTTATATACAGTCAAGTGATCAACTCCAGGGAGCTCCCTGTATCACCTTAATGATCACATAATCACATCGCTTAATCACATCACTTAATCACTTCACTTAATCACGTTAATCAGCTGAACCACTTCGGATCCCGTGCTCGAATTTTTGCCTTCTTATTTCATTTTTTATTCACAGCATCACAAAAAGCCTGGTTTGCCTACTATTTCTCTTTTCTCCAAAAATTTACGTTATAGGTCAATATTCTTAGCATCTGGGGATTAATTATTGGTCATGCTTCAGAAAAAAAACCTCCATTTGCCACACCTAAAGGATCAAAGTTGATTTCTCTAGTAGGGAAGCTCTCTGAAACATACTTCTGCAGGAGCACCTGCTTGTACCGGACACCAGGGACAGAAGATTTATTGTCCGTTGTAGTGAATTGCTTGCTAAGTTGTAGGGACATGTCTGCTATAAGAAGGTGTCCGGAGAAGAGAGGTGTCTATTGTAGCGACACATCTGCAATAGGAAAAAGTTTCTGGGAAGGGAAGTGTCCGGGGGAGGAAGATGTTCGTTGTAGGGACATCTACTATAGGGTGTCCGGAAGGTGTCCGTTTTAGGGAGCTTTCTGCCTTTCAAGGTTCCTTTTTCAGTGCAACCGCCTAAGATCGGACTGAGATCGTAGTTTCTGTCTCAGTACGTCCGTTGCAGAAACGTGTCCATTGGCTGTGGGCAAAAACTGGAGGAAAAGGCAGAATTCCGGGAGAAAATTGTTTGTCTTTTGTTTTGAGGAAATTACTGTTCATAGTTATTTTATATTATTTCGGAAATAGCCACTCAACCAGAGGTGGCGCCAGAAATCTTCCGACAGAGGGGTTTTAACTTCCGACAAGGGAGCTAAAACGACTAAAATATGCAATTTTTGTACGTTACTTTGTCAAATTTGCTCCGACAATATCCCAAAATTTCCTCCGATAGGGGGGCTAGATGCTTCCGACGGAGGGGCTGTAGCCCCCCTAGCCCTCCCCTGGCGCCACCACTGCACTCAACACAGAAGTATCCACCAGCCATATAGAAACAGTCTATTTCAAAGCTTACTGTGATGTTTTGCAAATTTTAACTTCTAAACACATCACGGACACATACGATAAAAGCATGTTCTACAAATGCAATTAGTCTAAGACCTACCTAATTAATATTATCAGTGTTACCAAAATCATTCAATCACATGCGAATCACATGATCTTACAACCACGTGTCATTACAAATCGGACTGTATTGTAAATATATACGGTGAAATCTCGCTATTACGAACCCTTCGTATTAAGGACTTCGCTATTGCGATCCAAAAATCTGGTTCCTTGGAATCTTCTCTGTATACAGAGTCCTGTGTGTTACGACGCAATCTCCCTATTGCGAGCATCTCGTTATTTCGCATTTTTCGCTATTTCGAACTTTTCGCTATTTCGAACTTTTCGCTATTTCGAACTTTTCGCTATTTCGAACTTCGAGCTGGTCCCTGAAATACCTCATTTATAACGAACCCTGGGTTTAACGAATTTCCAATATTACGAACCATTCTGTTCCTACAATTCGTCATAGCGAGATTCCACTGTACTCCCAAGACTAAAATGTTTCTAGAAAAATTACATGCATTGTTTTTAAAATCACACAAAGACGTACACAGGTTTAGTGGAATTAGAAGAATGAGTGCTAAAGGAAAGGTCATGGATAGAAGCTAACGTTTTCGAGAAGTAAAGTTCTTTTGAATAAATAGGGATTTTATTGAGTGATTAATTGATCAATTGTTTGAGCTGTAAAGGGGAAGAAAAATTTGTTCGAATTATCGAATGGGATACGGAGATTTAGTTGAATTTTTTAACGGGAGGCAAGAATGTGTTCAAATTATTGAAAAAGAGGAAAAAATTTTGTTGGATTAATGAACGAGACGCAAATATTTGTTTAAATTATCAATTTGTTCATTTCTGGTGGCTGTTTGGCACGTTTATTTCGAACAATAACAGTTCTAGAAATAAACACGTGACAATATAAGACTTCGGCCTTTTGACTGTGTAATTCATTTTCACCGCCTATAAAGATTGAAGTTGTCAACCAGGCCTGGAGTTTCTCTATCAGCATTTGATATTTTGATTTACTTACTTTTTGTGACAATGTCTGTTATTCATGGATTAGGAAATCTGACAGGCGACAAGAAGACATAACTTAAAACCAAAATACGACACTCCAATCGTGTAAGAATTAATGCTAGATCAAATAAAACCCACACTTAAAATAGTTCTGTTCGTAGCTTTTTGTGAAGTCAGAAATTTCTCTATCCTTGTGACTGAAGGTGACAACGTGCAAATTAAGGTGGAAGTGCCACTGATAGGCCATAATCGCGCTCCCGCAACGTTGGCGATTTCGGGGTCCATCTTGGATAGTCATCCTCGATTTCTTTTCCGACACCCGGGAAATGATCCGAACGCCGAAGCAATCTCGGTTTTGAATACGTCAAGTCGGACTTTCCGGATGAGCTTGTCGGGGAGACTGATCGGTTCCCATTCCAGTCATCATCGTCGGATCGGCTCTTGCGTTTTCGTCGTAATGTTTCGTACGTCGAATCGAAGCCGAAATCCATCGAATCCTCGTTGCTATTGTTTCGCCGCGAATCGTAATACTTTTGCGCTTTAAGGCTCGAGTAGAGATTTCGGTCGCGTCGGCTCGATGACGAATATTGCGACGATGTTTCGTCGTTGTAACTCTGATTTGCTGACGAATGTTCTGACAATGTTTCGTCATCCGGGACCTGCTCGTCAAAGTTGACGACTTCTGTTTTGATAGTCGGCGTTATCGGCGCAAGAGTTTCGGCAAACACTTCTTCTTTCTCGTAAACATAAAGGTGATTGTAGAAAATGCAGGTGTCCTCGTGACTCAGTCCGCGTGGGACCTGGGGAAGAGAGAGGGATGTCAGGTCCTAATTCTAGATAATTTAAGAGGCAAGAAAAGTTATTAATTTGTTATGTAAATTAAGCATCACCTCCCAGCTATATTGAAACAAACCATATTTTCTATAGTTCGTAATAATATCAAATATAAAGCTCCTTTGTGCTAGCACACTAAAACACAAAATTAAAAGTATAGAAGTTAGAGTGTCAGGCGAAAACCTGATCTGTGTCCTAAAATTTCTCCTTCCTCAAGGCCATAAGATTTTTGTGACGAAATGAAGTAAAAAGTCTTCATATTTTGTGTGATTTGCTTTTTAGATTTTGCTGCTTTTTTCTATTGTAAATAATTTTTGTTCCCGTTTTAGTCGAAACACTTCATGATAAATCTCTCTTACTCCAATTATTTGCCCAACTTAAGAAAAAATCAACTTAAGAAATTCTTTTTAATAAAGATTGAATTGGTATAAAATGTGCACGGATGTAGAATTGAGAACATCAAAGTAGTTTGAAAATTGAAATTTTCAATGAAAACACGATGTATTGGTAATATATCGAGATAGAAGTAGAAATGTTGGGACATCCTTGAAATTCATGTTACTTCTATAGACACCCTTGCATTTTTGAGGTAACAACTTCAGCTACAAGATGTAAAACTAGCCTAAACGAGATCGCAATTTTGAATTTACCTCGATTTGGCCCAGGCGATGGAGGTTGACAATCAGCTCGTGGTCTTCCGGGAAGAAGTAATGCGTACAAATGGTGTAATAGACTTTATCGAGTTTTCCCTTGATTTGATCCCGCTTGACCTTCGTGATTTGAGTCGTGTTCGTGTCGTGGTAGTCCTCGAAAACATTGTCGTTCATATTGGCGTCATTCTGGAAATGGTTGTATCTAAACAAAGATTTTAGAGAGATGGTTACCAAATCGAAAAAATGCTGCCATAACTAGCAGGCGCTGAAGGTATAGGAAAATTTGTTACAATGGTTACAGTGCATAGCATAACAGACTGAGTCTTGCAGACGCTAGACTAAAAAGTGAGCCAATGTTAAAAAGACAGCAAGTTATTAAGACACTTTATCAGCGTGTTCATCACTATTGTTACTGAAAACAAGTTTGAATATATGAATATATGTAGATGAAAGGCCCGTGGGAATCTCACCAGAAGCATATACTTATTGTATTTATTGTAATTATAATTTCTTTTTTATATAAACAGCTGGTCTTAATTAGTTCATGTTAGAACTAACAGTATTTCAACCAACTGTAAATAATGTTATAATAATAATGATAAAAACTTAAAGTAATGCTCTTTGTGATGATGAAATATCACTTTGCATTCGCAAGTGCATTTTCAAAAATATTTTTGAGAGAACCTTTAAATTGCTCTAGTTCTTAATCCAAGCATTGTACTGGACTTCAATCTAAGATTTAATCACTAAAAAAGCCACTTTTTACTTCACGACTTGCATTTGAAGTTACTTTAGGCCGACTTTTCTTGTGTTGCCTTATCTTAGCAATTTTAGCGAATTGGAGCTTTTTCGGTAAATTTAACGAGCTTTTTCGGTAAAGTTACAAAAATTGAATTTCCCCTCGTCTTAGCTTCGGATTTGCCCTCGCTAATGAAGCTGCTTTTCACTAGATTAAGATTGTGCTTAATCTGTGCCCATCAATTTTCGCTACATTTAACTAACGAAAAAAGTCGGCCTAAGGTAAGTAACTAAATAATAAAAGTGGAGAAAGCAAAGCGGTTTCCATTTGAACTTACTCTGGACTTCTATTGGGGTCATATTGCTGTTGTGTGTGATAAAAGGCGTTCCTCTTTTCAAATTCATTGTTGAAATATCGGTATCTATCATCCTCAATTACTCTCTGTTGCTGCTGTTGGTAAGATCTACGCTTTTGGATCTCTTCATACTCTCTCTGCCGCTGCTCAAACCTGTCCCTATCAACTGTCTCCATGCTCAACTGGATAACTTTACCCCTTGAATAAACCCTTATAATCTCTTCTGTATCACTCGGTGGAGCTTTTTCGATGCCCTTTGCCTTCTGCTCGTTTTGTAACAAAAAACTTTCGCTGGCCTTTGATTTTTGACTTTTAACCTCACTTGACCTGTGACTCTTGACCGTTGAATTTTCAGCTACCCTTTCAAATGCTGACTGACTATGAATTTCTTTTGCCTGTTTTATGCTATCAGCGTCATTTGTTGACTTGTATCGCCTTTTATTTTTAGATGCCTCTGGAAATCTAAGAAAATCTTCGATACGACGCCCTGAATTCTCGTTGTCTGCTCTTTTCAGCTGTATTTCTTCCTCTTGAATCTTTTGCTTGTTCTCCTGAACTTTGACCTCTTTCTTCTCTTCTAACCACTGCAATCGATTATCCTCCCGTTGTTTTAGCTGACTAAGCAATGAATTCCGTTGATTTCTAATGAATTCTTCGAATTCAAGCTGCTTCTCGTTTAGATATTCTTCCTTGTTTGTGCTTCTTGGAAGGCTCTGGCTTCTCTGAACTGTCGCTTCCTCTTTTTGATTAGTGTTTTCGACGACTTCGATTCTCCGATCTTGGCTCTTTCTTCTCGCTTCAATATGCTCTTCAATTACTTGCTCTCTTATCTTCTCTCTCTTTCCAACTTTTGTTTCTTTGCTATTCTGCTTTTCCGTTGAAATGTCTCTAGACCCTTTTTCGTGATTGCTTGGTTCCCTGCTATTTAACTTCCCAGAACCAAATATGTCTGTTTTAACTCCCTCTGAACTTTGACTCTCAAACTGGCTATCTTGAGAAAACCTGACCTCTTCGACCTTTCTTTGTTGACCTTTGACCTTTTGCTGATTCTTAAAGCCAATAGCGTTTCTCTGCTCAACGTTTTTTTGCGTTTCAATGGACTTCCTGATTTCCTTTGCTCTTCCTTGTTTTTCTTGCACACTAGCTCGTCGATACTCCTCCGCAGCGAAGTTGGGAGGGTCACCTGTTGGCGTCAGTTGCTTCTGAAGGTTGTTTGTGAAGTTCTGGTGAGTTTCAAGATGCCGTTGAAACTCTTCTTTCACAACCTGAAAAAAGTTTAAAAAGGTAAAAACTCAATGCGTGAACTGATTAGCTTTCTGATAAGGAGAAAATTGCGCCTGTCGTGAAAAAGGTACCAGATGCCACTGAATGAATTTCAGATGCTACATCAATAACCACGCCCAGAGTCACGCCTTTTCTTCACTATTTTGCTGAATAAGGTTTTGAAAGCCTTGTCTAATTGGGAATAGAAAAAGAGGCATCTCGTGTCTCCGTATTCAAGTTTATTTTTCTTCAAGTTGGTTTTATTTACTATCAACTAATGTCAGAGTAACTTAGTTGGCGTGAGACTGGAATACCCATCTTATCTTTGCCGAAAAGATGCACATTTTTCCCTAAAAGTGGTTCATAGTTAACATTTTCTACAATCACGGCGATAGAATTGAAAACCTTAGAAATTAAAGTTTTGAAATACATTGTAAGCAGCTAGCGGGTTAAGATTTAGAAAGTTTCCCGAAACTCCATCAAACAAATGCGCATAAAGTTGCAACTATTAGTTACTCCTGAAATCACAACAGGAATTTTCCCAAAAGAAATAACTATAATCGCATTTTTAAGAAAACTAGTTTCCATACCAACTTAGACCATAGCAACAGACCTACCTCAGTTTCGCTAAAGGCTGCGTTATCTTTCGTATCCTCGTGGTACGTAACTCGTTTCTTTCTGTTCGGTAATGTTCTCGTTTTGTTCCGATTAAACGTATCAAAGTCGTGGATTTCTACGAATTCTTCAAATCCAGTCGATTTGATCCTTGGTCGTCCGGCTGATCTTGGTAAAGATTCACTTCTAAGTATTTCCGACTTCGGTCGACTCTTTCTGGAATCTAGAATCTCGGTCCGGCCTAAGATTTGGTTGGGATTCGACTGGCGACGCTTATCTCTAGAGCGACGTACGATTCTCGGCCCGTCTTCGGTATCGTCAACGACGTGTGTGCAACCTCGGCGACACTGGTGGGCAGACTTTTGTCCTGTCGGTGAAGCGTCGTATGAAGGTACTGATGCACCCGAGATAGATTGGCCTGTATCACTCTGATTGTCCGATCTGCTAACCAACGAACCTTCTGAGGCTCTTCGCAATTGATTAGGCTTCGGTTTCAACAAATTCTGTTTGCCCTCTACTTGCTTATTTTCGGGCGAAACCGGTTGTGTTTGTATTGGTACTCGGACGGTCTTGAAATTTCTCGGTAATGTTTGTAGGTGTTTTACCGGAATACTTTCCGACCGATCTACGTTTTGAGCTGTAACCTGATCTTCCTTAACCGCTGATTTTCCCCAGGGTTCTCGTTTGATTATCCTCCGGGTTTTTCTGTTGTAGATTTCCTCAGCACGTGTTTGTTTATTCCTCTCAACAGTATGCAAATCTTCAGTGTTGCTATTAACAGTCTCTTTACTTGCGGCTCTTTTAGTCGATTTCGCCTCAATCCGAAGCTTTCTTGAAGAATCTTCGGTATCTGACGACTTCGCAGACGAAACTATGCGAATAGATGTTCGCTGTTGATCGGCCTCTGAATTTTCGCCACCTGACGTCAAAGTATCTTCCTCGTCCGAACCTTGAGAATATTCGGCGGTATTTTCCGGTAACTCCGGTCTTTTAACGACCAAAGTAACTGGTAATGTCTTTGGTCTCTCTTCCCTCGGTCGCCTGCGATTTCTCGGCTCGTCTGCTTGATTTTCGTCTTCCTTTGATACCGGCCTATATGTAATCTTTATCGGTTTCGGTCTGTCTACAGTTATAACTGGATTTCCCCGGACAGAAATACTAGGACTGCCGTATCCCTGTGGTGATTCTTTTTCCAAGAACTCGTCTTCACTGACGCTACTTCCGTCTGATCTTTCTGGTGACAAATCTTTCCTATTACTAGCACTTCCTTTTCCAGTATTTTGATTTTCTTCTTCTTGCCCAACAACAGCGTTATTTCGCCGCTTGACCTTTCTCACGAGACGCTTTTTAGCTTTCCTTTGTAACTTCGGAGTTTCCTGTAAACAACCACAAATACATAATATATTTCTATTTTTTATTTATATCATAGATACAAATATATTTTGAAACCTATTAAGTGAGAATGAATATTTATTCTTCTGAACAATTATTTCAAAACTATTGTTTTTAAATAAAATCTAATTTCAAGTCAGAAATATTAATGAATAGTTTTCAATTGAAATATAATATAATTATTCAACTTAGAATGTAATTTATAACCTAATATTTTTCAATAAGGTATCTTTTGAAATAACAATACATTTTACATCCAGAAGAATACATTTATCTATTTCGTAATGGTCATTATTTTAAAAAAAATATATTTGTATTGATGAAAGAGCTTTCTTTAATATATATCCAATGTAATGTTTGAGAAACTGAACTGAGCTCATACGCAACTTTTTAAAATATCAGCCCTACTTCCCTGTTATCAATAATATCAAGAAACCTTTATTTACAGGTGTATATTTTGAAATTTCATTTCCCGCGTATAAAAGAGTCTAATATGAGCATTGATAAAAATGTTGATATGACAAATCCCCTCTATGATAAACACTACCTTTAATTGATACTTGAAGATACGAATAATTGTATTCGAATAATTAAATCGGGGGAGGGGGGAGTTATTTCTCAAAGGGGGAGTAAACCATCAACTTTCTTGAAAAGTCTAATCTATTTTTGTCCAGGATTGTAGGCTTGCCGATACAAACTGCCTGTGTTGAATTAAGTTTTCTTTATTTTTATCAGAGTAATGTAAAACGAAAGTTACCATTATTATTTTTAATGTTATACAGCGATCATCAAAGTCTACTGAGCACTTACCTCGTCTTCCTCGTTTGAAGCGTTCCGATCTAATCCCGAACTTTCGTTGAGCTTTTTTGGCGACTCAGCAGAATCTTTGGTAGGGCTTTCTCCTCTCTGTCTCACGGGTATGGATGACCTCCTTTTGGTTGAGCTACTTGTTTGTGTTTGTGAATACGAGGCAGATTCGACAGATTTCGACGACGCGAAATTGTTATTTGCGTCCTGTTCGAAACCTGCCTGCTCGTTCTTTGAGTAGTGTGCGCCCTTAGACGAACGCTCGGATCGTGAAGATCGAGTTACCGAAGTTCGCTTCTCAACTGAATTCTGATACCTGAAAAAAATGTAGCCAGTCATTGCAGAGAACAAAACAATCCACACTTTGGTGAGATACTAAATCTAACACAATATTTATTGACAGTAGACAGTAAATCGCTTAGACCAACTTAATTTCAAGAATTGATCTTACAAAATTCTCTCACTCACAAAATTTTGAATCATTATCATTTTCGGAAGTCACATGTGTTTAGGCATGGGAACCTTGTTGCAAGAAGTCATGCCTTTTTAGGTTAAAGGCCAGAGTTCGAGGCCAGAGTGAAAAGGTCGAAACACTCTATTCCGTGTCACAGAGTTTATTTTAAGGAATTTTTATCACTGCACATATTCAAAACTTTTGAAAATTTGGTTGTCTCCTTTTGAAAATTTTCATGATAACACCAATCAAACTACCTGGATTATGATCACTTTTGCTTTCGTGTTTTCGTTTTTAAATTTTAATATTGTATTGCTCTTTTATAAGCTTTATGTGTGTACTGGCAGATGCTTCAGCTTTGCTTTTTCGATGGCAAATCTCTTTAATTTAGTTTTATCATTGCACAAAATTTGAGTTTATCACTGCACAATAACGATTTACCACTTCACAAATTGGTTATCACTGCACGTTAAAATTAACCCTGCCGTGTCATCTTGCGCAGCGTTTCTGTTTGAGGCACCGACGCAAGATGCATATTGTTTCTTCTTTATGTTGATAAAAGCTGTTTCTGATTTATTATTCTGATAAATATGTCATGATGGAAAATGTTTGTGACAGTTTTTGCTGAGCATGGCAACGCGAATAAGTAAGACCAGCAACTGTGTCTGTTTTCTTAATGCATGCCAGAAGAATAAGCAATATCGATGCAGTAGATTCAGTTAATATTAGGTCCAGTGGCGGCTCCAGCCTGGAATAAGTGGGGGGGGACAGAAGGTGTGTCAGGGGCAACGCCTATTTGGACCACGCCCTTTTGCCCTGTTTGAAACGTTTTCTTCCGGAGGAAACACCTGTTATCTCCCAAGAAATGTCATTTACATGTGACGATCTAGATCATGTACATACCCCCCCCCCTGATGTTTTCTCATCAGGTTTGCAAGAATCTCAAGGACCAACTTTCTGAAAAAGTGGGGGGGTCCCCCCCATGCCCCGCCACTGATTACGGCACGCGTTCGCTTTGACATGAGCTAGTTTCATGATCTCTCAGACATTCGTTTTAATCTGTCTTTTCCACAATTCTACACTTGAATTCCACACTAGATACTTTCAGCATGATCTTAATCTTTTTGTTACCTCCCATTCCTCTGTTGTCGTTATTTATTGATAATATTTTCAAAATACGGATCATACTAATTCATCTGTTAATCCCATCAAGCAATTTTCATTGCGATTAATTCCATTTCGTGACAAAGTATCGTTTATTTTGATATTGCGTGAGACAATTTACATGAAACTAAAATCCGATTTTGAAGCATGTGTCTTCAAACAGTAGAAACTTTGTTTCAAAAAGAAGGTCCTTAATATCTAGCACTTAAAAGAAAAATGAAAATCAAGAATTAATTAGAGATTGTTTTGTGAAGGATGTTCACGTTTCTGTTTATAAAAAAGCAATTTTTTAACAAACTAGTTTCCAAGTTAGAAAATATGATAATTGTCGAGATTATATTTGAATTCACGGAAACCTGAAAGTTCAGACTAACCTTTAAATATGAAACAAAATAATTGCGAAAACGTTAGTCAGGATTTTCCAGATTAATGTTTCCGCTATTGTCAAAATCCTTGTCAATTTGTAAATTTTTGTTACGCCAAATGAGATTACCTAGAAGCGCTTTGAAAACTGGTTTTTGGAGGCCTGGTAACTAACTGAGATGTGTTACATCATTTTCTACAATCAATATGATCGAACAAAATTGCTTGCTATAGTATGGTATGTCAGCAGCAACCATGAATTACTCTTGCTTAAAGACTCATTGCTAACAATGGGCCTTTGCGAGCGTGGCGACGGTCCAAACAATGACAGTAATTATCTACGAATAAAACAAGATTGATTTTAGACAGTCTAAAAATGCATTATGGGATGCTTACGTAGCGCAATGGTTCATTGTTAGCAATGAGTCTTTAAAGGCATTTGACACAGGTAAAAGTGGCTTACAGCCACTCGACCACGATCCGTTGACCAATCAAATTGCGCACAGAGAAAAACACGTGAACAGTTTCCGCCTTTCTGCAACTCGGTGAATTCCTAGAACAACGCGCAGTGGTTTCACGTGAACAGTTTCCAATTCCTTTCTTGTGCGCGTGCTCTGATCAATTTGGCCTAAGTTGTTTTTAGATTCGCTGTACTAATACATGTCAAATGCCTTTAACAGATGACCGTCATGTGCTTGTGATCATATCAATTCAATGGCTTATATCAAATTACAGTTGATTGGCGAATAGCCACGTTGTGATTTCGATTATGTAAACATAGAAATTGAAGATTGATCTCACATGGCCAGATTCTTAGTCGATAAGTAAAATTTTGACGCCAGGTACGTGGTCGATATCTGATGAGACAGTTTTCCTCAGAAACCTTATCAGTATTCCAAATAAGATTGATATGGTTGGTTAAAGTGCAGATGCGACCTCTTAGTCTATTGGTGCATTCGTAAAGAGCTTGATAACGTAAAGGTGGGGCTGTACACTCTTTTGGTATATAGAACATGACGCTTCTAAGTTGCTACTCCGCATTTCACGCTTGATGCGGTCATCAGGCAGCTTGCCGTTCCGCTGATGATTAAACTATCCGCGTTTTGGCTGTTTTTAGGTACAGGCATTTGTCTTTAATCCAATACAACCCGCCAAAACTAGAAGTCATACACTCCTTCACAACCGGAAATAACGAGTACCTTAACATTAAGTAGGTTTCATCTGAAAGGTTAATGACCGCTGATTGGTGAAAGGAAGAATAGAATCGAACGCGCCATTCTTCCTTTCACGCCATTTCCCATTCACGCTGTGATCAGTTCACATTTTCATCATTACGTTTCATATTTCGAATGGGATTACAGAAATAGTACTTCAAAATAACCCGCGTTTCTGCCGCGTCCTTCACGCGTTTTTGTGCGGTCTCGATTTCCCTTCGAATGATGCTTTTATTTACTCAGTAATTCATCGTTTTGTCAATGAATCCGACATCTGTCAGGTCATAAAAACAATGCGGTATTCAAATTGGATTCAATTTAAACAAACCCGCATACTAGAGAGAGATTTCATCATTTTTGCTGATTAATTCAATCTAAACCTTGTTAATTAAAAACAGTTAATTAGAAGTAGGTCAATTACAGGTTGCAAAACTGTATTTTGTAGTATTTTGTACCTAAAAACTTTGAGAAGCAACTTGGCACGGTCCGGTTCAATTATCTATTTCTATTTGTTACTGCCTCGCATGCAAAGGTAGTTTTTAGGGCACTGTGCAGCTAGACGTATCGAGCAGTTTCCTGGTCCTGACTCTCAAGGTGGGCACACCAAATGATTCCTTCCCCTGGAATCACAGATACCGGGCGACCCTCTCTCCACACTCTAAGTGAAAGTTTGGTCATGGCAAGGACTCGTACATCAGACTCTCGCACCTGTAGGCTTTCTCTCGCGACCCAAACCACTGAGCTGTCCTTTCCTATGGAACCAAGGTTCAACAGCTCTGCTATATGGCATCGAGTTATATATAAAGAGGTTTAACAGACCAATAATCATTGTTTAATGTCACCTAACATGCTTGATAAAATTGATAGCACTGAAATCAGCATACATATTGCCTTGTAGAAACTTAGATCTGTTTTACTCACAAAAGAAAACACAACTCTGCCAATAAGGCATCGAACATTACTTAGATTATCTTATCATTCTGAAGGGTCTAAAACTGATTTGCAGTCGAGTAAAGATAGTTTTAACAGCATTTTTATCTTCACTACGTCAGACAAGCTAAGCTGGTTCGAAAATATTAAGCAATTGTTTGAATCTGTCACTGATTCCAATATCTGTCATGTTTCTTTTTAAATAAGTCAAACAGTGTTTCAAAAATGCATATCATGTAGCAAAAACAGAACATTTCTGTTCTAGCAGTTACTTCTCTTTGCAGACAGTCTTATCAAAAATATAACTTTTGTTTCATTTCTTTATGTTTCGTTTCTAAAATGAAGATGTGTTTTGCTTTGTTGCTTGTCAGCTAGCCCAAACATGTCTTGCACTGCTTGAAGCTAAACCCAGAACATTACTTGTCTGTTGAAAGAATCTACCTTTAACTTTTTATTATCGGTCATTAAACATAAACTTCAATGTTTTGATTTGAATCACTGATCAATTAAACGACATTCAAACATTGTTTTTTTGGTATTGCTTTAGGCTATCATGAAGTCAAACAATGTTTCAAGATTGTCTGCTCGCAGTATAATTCTAGATTGCATGTGAGCTAGCAAGAAACAATGTTCATCTCTTGAGTCATCAATAGAAGTGTTTTTCCAACAGATGATTTCTAAAAGTATCGTGATATTTTCCTACCCTATCTACTCTATTCAGCAATTTTACATTCCATATGCATTATTTGTGAAATGAAACAATGTTCTGCGTTACCTGTCAAATACCCCTACCGAAACAATGTTTGTTTTTGTATTGCCAATAACTAGCACGTATTCAAACAATGTTCGCCAAACAAAGTCTATTTTCTCACCTCGCATTTCTTTGCACCAATGCCATACCTACGAGATTCTACACACCAGAGAGCACATGTACAACCAGTCTTTATTTCACTATTAATAAGCTATGCCATATATCACAGCCATAAATCGTGAATTTCTCATAAAACATGTATGCTTGTTGAATACCCAAGCTTTTTAATGGATAATGAGGGGTTGCGTTGCCATGAAGACGACAGGTGCTCGGATAAAGTCACGTGATAAGACATTAATCACGTGACTTACAATCAGTTCAAAATTCATGGCGGGAGACGTTGTTTTCAAAACAATTTTATTGTAATCCAAATGAATTTGCAGGTACTCATTCTTGTGAAATCAGGCCTTGGAAATCACTGTCTTTGTTTCTTTGACATTTGTCGCTTTTGAAATGTTTTCTTTGAACGGTCGTGTCAGTTTGTTTAAGAAAGTTATAATTGACGGTTTAAAGGAATTGCCATGAATACATATGAACGTTTAATTTCTTGTTAGCCGGGTTTAAAATTGCCTGAGTTAGATATTTCCTAGGCGCAAAATTGTCCGGATTATGAATTGCGCGGATTAAAAATTATCCGGTTTTAAAAATCATCCCGGTACAAAATTGTCTCTGTTGACACAGTACCGGTCATGATTTGCCCAAACTGCAATTTTTTTCTGGTTTGAAACTCTATTTGACAACATAAATTTAGCTGCTCAAGAATGAATGGATTAAGTTATCCTGATTTCTTAACAAATTTCCCTCTCCTCCCTCAGTAGACCAGAAAATTTTTAGTTTCTCTTGATGTCTACACTTTAAGCCTCGTATACCATCTATCTTTCGTGAAAATATGGATTAATGACGAAATATATGGGTAAGTCTAAGGTAAGAAACATCTTTGATTATGGAATACATACTGTTTTTCATAAAAAACTTAGCTTAGGATTAATATTCAGTTTTTATAATTATTTGTTGCGCTTAGTACTTAATTTTTCGTAAATGTTTTGGGATACAAAAGGCTAAAGAACTACCTTTTAGAAATATAAAAGTGTTCTATAAGATTAATTTGAAATTGCAAAGGCTCTTATCGTCAAGACAGAATCGAGATTATTCTACTGAATAATCTCGATTCTATCTTGAGAAGAAGGATTTTTTAGCAATTTTCAATTGTCTGGTCATCTTTGTGCTCGGTTTCTTTTAGACGGTCTCCTATGAAACAAAATTCGTATATGCTTTACATAAAATTTGCAATTAAACACCCCAATATCTTGAAGGACCAATAAAGACTAATAAACTATTAACAAAGACTTGAATTTTGCTCTTACCATATCTGATGGCATAATGTAATCATATCTTTTTTCGGCAGTTTGACTTTGAAGATCTTTCTATCTATCAGTCGAATTAGCTGGGCGTCAGCTTCAGTCCGATAAAAGCTTAGTGCCACGTCAGAGTACAGGGTAATATATGTATGATCAATGTTGCAGTCAGTTGTTTTATTGCTATGGCACTTTTTCGTGAAACATTAAATTTCACTTCTTATGTGTCAGTTTTCGTAATCGCTGGCGGGGAAACAAACACTTAGGTTGTGAAATTTTATTGCGGAAAGTACTGACTCATTTTTTGAAATGACGCGATTTAGGGATGAATTACAATGTTTTTAGTTTGTTTGTTGTTGGGTAAACATGAGCTTGTACTCTGATAATGGAGACCATTATTAAGAATGCGATTATGAAGCAGTTTAAATCAGTTCACGCTGATGATGGCTAATTATGATTATCATCATGATATGATTTTGATGTTTAATTGATTGGTTGATGTTAAAGGCACTTGCGCAACCGACATGCATTGCAGCAGCTGTCCTGAGGAGAAATTTATTGTGTTTTGTATTTTCATGCAGTACTATATTAGGCCGGTTTTGAAAGTATAGTCACAAAGCATGCTGGTCGCGAAAGAACCTTTAAAGAGACAAAAACGGTTGTAAAGTGATTATAACGATCATGATTATTATAATGATATCGAGGATCATAATGAGCAAAGGCTAGCATTGAACATGATGATTATAATGACCAATAAAAATGACGATAATAATGCTTGATTGGTTGGTTAGTGTTGATTGCGATGATGCTGATAACGATTATAGTGGCGATCATAATAATAATCATGATCATGAAACTGGTCATGATGATTATTATGACTCCAATACCAAATTCACTCTCCATTAGCTCTCTGGATACATTTTCAGTCATCCCATTTAAGCTTGTATACAACCACATCAAACACCATACACAAACTCTCCGTGATGTATGTTATCGTACTCTGTGGTTTCTTTATCACTGAGCTAGACAATTCACATATACATGCTTTATGAAGCCATTAAAATTACGGGTTATGTCATTGTTCTCAAGGATTCATTTTCGCAATATCAGTCTTAATTCATGGTACTTTGATAAAACCCACACATACAACCCATTGATGTTCTCCATGCGACTTTGTATTACGTCATTCTTGCCACAATAATCACCCAATTTAAAAGAAAAATATTTAGGCTTTTTGTGTACACAGTACTTTGCGAAATCTCACTATTCAGTTCAACAGACACCAGCATTTTCAGACGACCAACCAGTGGCTTAGTGACCCCCTCTGGCGCTCCTAGTAGTGCATCTAACCAAAGTAAACCTCCCTTTTTTCTCTTCTCAAAACATGAATCGATTTTTACAATGACCTAGATCTGTGATAAGTCGCTCTCGATGGATATCATTGCATTTATCATTGATAATGAAATAACTTAAGACAGCGGAGGAGTATTTGCTTTACAACATTTTATATAGGTACCAGTGGAGGAGTATTTGGAAGGAGGGCCTCTTGAAAATCAGCATTGCTACCCTCCTTAAACAGGGCTACCCTCCTTAAACATTTGAAATGAAATGAAAATGAAATTGGGGTTGTAGGGGGTTGGGGCAACTGATCTGAAAAATGGAAAAGTGGGAAATTGATCCATAAGATAGGGTAGTTGGGCCCTCGAAGCACAAAAGAAATGGTCACTCGCGAAAGTGGAAGGGGCTTGTAGGGGGTTGGGGCAACTGAGCTCGAAAATGGAAAAGTGGGAAATTGATCCATAAGATAGGGTAGTTTGGCCCTCGAAGCACAAAAGAAATGGTCACTCACGAAAGTTGTAGGGGGTTGGGGCAACTGAGCTCGAAAATGGAAAAGTGGGAAATTTAGTCCTAAGATAGGGTAGTTTGGCCCTCGAAGCACAAAAGAATAGGTCACTCATGAAAGTTGCTCGGGAAGTCTACTGCACTTGCTTTTTCGAGCAGAGTTAATGATGGGTCGAGATACGTGAAAGTTTGTGAGATTTTTCAAGCCGCGAACGACAGCTTCTGGTGTCATTCATGTCAAAATCAATTTATTCTTGTGTAAATTGTAACCAAAAGTGCAAGAAATGGAATAAAATCATTAAATATTCATTGCTTGGTCAACAACCTGTTGTCAACTTGATCATTTCCCGCAGAAACAAGAAATTTCCGCGCGGCTAGGCTCGAACGGGGCAGCTCTTGTTGAAGAATAATCGCATCTATATATTGGCATTAGTTACCCAAATGATCACATGCGCGAATTTTGCCTGTTTTTTCATCCAGGAGCTTTGGTAGCGAGGGTGGGCTGAGAGGGCTTTACTCTGTTTTTTCCAAAATTAATTTACAGCCATATCAAAGCTCTTTTTTAGCATGTTTAGCCCCCCCCACCCCACCCCTCAAAAACTTTTAGGCCCCCCTAATCTGTAATATTCTCCGCTGTCCTTGATTTCATCTGCACCTTTGCCCTTTCTCAAGGAATTTGACGAATAGGGCGATTGATTCAAAGAATCCTGATCTGGATTAGCCTTTTAAATCCAAGTAAGTCACTAAGGTGTTCACAAACATATCGCTTTGCAAATAAAGGGATTTCTGACCGAGAAACTTCTTTGCTCTCCTTGTTGTTGAAAAGACCCGACGAATGCATTTGCTCAGTAAATAATGCCCTTTAATTCCTTGTTTGGTAGATTTATGCATCTAGTTTATCCGTAAGAGTTAGGTTGTTATGTTACTAGTCTGGTGTGCATTAAAGGATCGTGCATTTGCTCCCAGAGCCTCAGATTCATTGAGAGGCTCGCTTTTTGCCAACACAACGCTGGATAGGAGCTGTCTAGTTTCCATACTGCTCGAACTGATGACGTAATTAGTTTACCCTAAACCTAACCCTAAACCTAACTCTAAACCTAACCCTAACCCAAACCCTAACTCTAACTCTAACCCTCACCCTAACCCTAACCCTAAACCTAACCCTAACCCTAACCCTTTACTTGAAATAATTAATCATGCTAATTTATGACTATTAATCATGCTTATTTATGACTATCAGGTCGAACAATATGGAAACTAGACAATTTCGCTTGATAGGAGCCTTGAAGAAATGTAGATGGGGATGACGGAGAGGAGGAATGGAACTTGCTACAGCATTTATTTACTGTGTTCACAAGGGTCCAATCTAGCAGGCATCCACTGCATATGTATAGAGAAAGAGAGAAAACCAGGAAAGTTACACTCATGCAGTCACCAAAGGATAAATACCAGCTCTACCATGCATTGATTTTTCATATTGGGAAATAGTGGACTGAATTCTTAGGTTTACGAGATAATGTATTTGTTCATCTATGGGCGAGCAGTCAGTGACCTCTCTAGCTTACAAAACGATTCAAGGCTTGGCTTTTGCCCTTTTCAAACTTTGTCTAATTCTTTCAGCTTTTCTTCAATATCCTGAGACTTGAATGCCGGTGAATTGAAGGCCTGAAATCTAACAAAACGCCTTTTTTAATATTTTCCAGCAACTGTTTGACCTTATCAGACAATCGGAGAACTGGGAAAATTTGACGTATTTATCTTGCCAGCTAAACCTGATACTGTCGTGAAACAATAGGGTTCATTAATAAGGTCTTTGCGAGTAGTTGAATCTTTTGATATTCTTTTACCGGAGGGATTTTTTTATAGACGTTAAAGGGGATAAACGCCATCTTGCTTAGAGTTGTTTATTTGCAAAGACAGCATTCTTTTCAGCAACGAAAATCAATGTTAGTTTGTTCATCAATTTGCGAGGAGATTCGAACAAACATTATTTTTTGGTAAATATTGTGTTAGGAAGCATTGAACAAACAACAGTGGTCTGGGCTCGACCTACGTCAAACCGACCCTTTGTTGCCATTGTGAGGAAGAATATCTGTGAGAATTTGATCAGTTTCCTTATAAAATTCGTTTAAACGATAAAACTATGCTTGAAGATCCAGATGAAATTTCGCAAAATCATCAAAATAAACCAAATCTGTGGGTTCATCAGAATTGGACCGAGGCGAGTCCCGTATACGTGGGGAATGTCTCTACTAGAGAGAATAATTACCTGAAGACTACAGCATAATAAATTGCAGTGGTATATTCTTTCCCAATTTATGCAGTCACTTACATACGATGTATATCATTAAACACAACAAGCTATTCTAAGAAATGAATTAAATTTCTTTGAAGTTCGCAACACCCAGTGGTGGAGCCACGGGGGAGGGTGGGAATGGGGGGAACTAGTCCCCCCACTTTTTCAGAAAGTTGGTTCTTGAGATTTTTGCAAATCTGATGAGAAAACGTCGGGGGGGGGTATGTACGTTATCTAGATCGTCACATTTAAAAGACAATTTTTGGGAGACAACAGGTGTTTCCTCCGGGAAAAAAGTTCCAAACAGGAAAAATAGGGCGTGTATCAATAGAGCGTGGTCCGTGACACACCTTTTGCCCCCCCCCCCCCTACTTATCTCAGGCTGGAGTCGCCACAGGCAACACCCTTAAATGTTCAACACCAGGAAGTATTTTATTATTGTACTTTGATCGGTGAGTAATCAAGAAAGAAAACGCGAATTACGTGAATATACCTTTAAAAACTTGATCTGAATCAGTCACTCTCTTATTTATACATTGTTGTGAACTGTCCACACGGTGACCTCAAGCACATGGCACTAGCTACAACGGGATCTGGTTTCTGACACCCAATCGCTTTCGTGAATGAAAATTTCTCAAAATGGGCCTTGCCTTTTCTTCTTTTTTTCAAATCATAAAAAGGGGCAAATTAAGGTATCTTCGCAAAAAAGGGACGTAGGAAACATTTCAGACCTGGAAGGTGACCGGTAAAGGGGGGGCACTATGTATCTTTTGTCCTTTCAAGATCATTTTGAATAGCGTTTGAATAGCTTCAAAGCAAGACTGTACGAGGAAATGTACGAGGAAAGCAAGTGGTAAAAAATTTTCAGAAAAGTTTATTGTTTCGACATCAACAGACCATAACCCCCCCCCCCTCAATCAAACCAACCCCCTTCCCAAACCCCTTTACACAGGTTCCATATTAGATAGCATGGTGTAAAGCTGATTTCTTTAAGTTTGATGGATAAAAGCAGAATGTATCAAAATATTTTCGGTACTTTTTTAACATGAAAGTATTATTTGGAACTAAAAAGTAATTGTTGAGTTGATATCAAATTGGCGAAACTTGGCTTCTTGTTGACGCAATTGTGGGTGTTGATAATGGACAACACCATCGCAATCCAGCCAGAATTTCTGTGGACTCATAATTGTGTAGGGATGTTTCTGGGCATACTTTCAAAAAATTGAATGCTACCTTTCTTTGAAACCAAGAAATTGAGGACAGTTCTTCAGGGTCTCCGACAATGAGGGCCGGGGGAAAGCCTTGTAGCTTTTAGCAGTATTAAGGGCAAAGGTATATTATTTTTAATACACGCCTACAAACCCCCACCCCCACTTCTTAAGTCGCTTTCTGAGGTTGCTTCTCAACCAGGGGCGTAGCTATTAGGGGTATAGGGGGGTGTGACATCCCCCGATTCTTCTTGAGTTTGTCGGTAAAGTTTTAGATGGTGCAAAAAGTTCCTGGTTTCTCGGTAAAATCGTCTCTCGGTAGGTGAAATTTTGCACCTAAATTTCTCTTTGTCTTCGTCAGTAAATTTTTTACTCATGATCCTCCACCCCTTAACTCTCTGTTCTCAACTCTCTCCTCTTCGTTCTTTTCAATACCATGGATCTTATCATTCGCTTTTCTGGTTTTAATGAAATCGAGAATGATTACAATCCTAATCTTAATCTAAGCACCAGTTAATTCTATCTCAATTTCTTATGTGTGGTTATCAAGTACATTGAAATTTTGAAATCATTTATGCCGATCACTGAAAAGCAAATTAGCAGTAAGTAGTCGTTCAAAACAAAAGCATGCACGTTGCAACCGCCAGAAATATTAGGCCAAGCGATTCTTGTCAACAAAAGTCCAGTATCAACTCACCTGGAGAACAACCTGCTACTCTGTGGTGACGAAGGACGCAAGCTTCAAAAGTTTTCCGCAGTATATTTTCACGATAATTATGGAAAACTCCGTCTCCCGAAATCTGCTTTGTTTCTATCGAAACTTTTAGAAATCGCTAGCCAGCAGTGTTGGAGTTTGAACAGCCTTCTAAGCCGTCTTTGGCTTGTGTTTGTTTTAAAAATAATAGGCCTATTGCAAAGTAAATCCCTGCCATTCAATGTCTCAATGAGTGTTTTTCTCCAACTGTAAATAAAGGATAGTTGCGGCCATCTTGTTGCTAGTGGTAACCCCAAGTAAAATGGCGGAATCCATCTAAGGGTGAACACATGGATAAATATATATTTATAGCTGAAAGATTAAAGCTGAGTTTATTCTGAGCTGATCAATGTGTTAGCGAATATTGGCAGGTTGTATTCGAGTTTGTTGTAAGACGAGTGAGGACACATGATATCGCATAAATTAACTATTCTCGATGGATTGGTGTGGATGGTTTTAGATGCCAAATGAATCGACACTTCACATTTGTGATTCAAAGCTTCAAGTTGCACATTGCCGAAATGTTTTTGGGGTACTGAGCCCTGTATTTTTTTCCTGGAATTCACAGACCAGTCCATTAGTCCATCTCTCTCTAAAGCCAGTTTACAAAAATACATCGATCTCTAGTTCATCTTTCCCCTAGAACAACCTTTCTAGACCGTTTTAAGATAATTTTTTGTGTTTCCAAACCCATTGATTTCTAGGCCTTCTCGCTAAGTTATTGTAAATTTCATTAGTGGCAATGTACTAGACTTCGGTACTCTACCAGCAACATTGGCAATGGCGCCCCTCTCCCTACTCTCTAGAAGGATGAATTCCCTATAACTTATAATCGTATTTTGAATTTATGTCTCTCCTCTACCCAAATAACGGTGTCTTCACTAAAGGCTGCACGAACAGCTAATCGAACATAAATAAACGAAATTGAATTCAATTTATAAGATGGTTCAAAATTATAATTTTTTGAACAGTTTTTTGGCGGTACATAGCTTGAACTCTACCGGTCTTGTGCTTGCGTTTTTCTGATTGGCCTATTTCGATCCACAACTGGGTATATATTTTCATCGTATTCTTTCGGACCTTTATTCTGACGTTTTATGCTCTGAGGAGTGTCAGACGAAAAAGCTTTTAGTTAATATGTTATGAAATGTTTGCTTTTTTCAAAGCCATTTATAATTTTTATACGTTAATACATTTGGTTACACATGTTTGACTTTGTAGTTGAGTAGATAAGACACAAAGTGAACAGCTTTAATAATAATTAATTTATAGATCTCGCTTTTCGCCCGTTGCTTTGTTTTCGACACGCCCAGAAAATCCTTGGCTTTTAATAAAGAATAACCTTTCAAGCACAAAAGGGCCCAGATCACATATTTTTCTTATCGTTAAGTTATGTAAACATTGATCAAGTTGCTAAAATTTCATTAAAATGATATCTTCAATTTTGGCTTACCTTGACCCGAGTGAAAAGAAAATCCAGCCGACCTTGTGTTAGGCCAAAAGACTTCCACCCTTGATGTTATTTCATTTCATGTCAACTCAGAGAATATCCTTTGTTATTCGCTCACATTGCAAGCCAGTCCTCTGGGGGCCATTATTAAACGCGTATAAAAGAAGTTTTGTTTACCGCGCGGTGAATTTCATTCGCGGGACAATCAATAGGCGATAATTTAGAGCGGTCCCATTAGGATAACGTTACCAGGTTGTCATTCTTAAGCGCAACAAGGACGTGTTGGGCAGCATGCACCGCGCGGCCATTTGGCCAGCAGGGGCTATAGCCCCTCCCTCCCCCCCCCCCACTTTTTGAATAATAGGTTAGAAAATCTTTTGGAAAGTTTACTCTAACAGATCTTAAGCTGTAGCAGTTCTTTCTGACTGGGAACCCCCTTTTGTTCATTTTCTAGATGTTTTATCTTGTTTAATTATATGATGTATTTTCAAACTTGTTTAGCTTGGTGTTTTATCATCCCCAAGCTAATCTTACCAATTTTGATAGCTTTTGATATCTTCTCTGAATCGGACTGTTTATAAAAGGAATGTGGAAAGAAACAAGTATTTTCTAAAAGGGGCATTTTCCGGCGTTCTAATGGGCGTGTCCTCAAACGTTTTCGATAACGCCCTTCTCAGCTACTTTGCCCTTAGACTGAAGCGCGGTGCCTGCTGTGTAGCTACATAAACAGCAGCCGAAGGTTCTGTATCTCAAGCAAAGATCGTCACTTTAAATATGACAGACTTGTAAAAGACAAGTTGTCAAGGATTAAAATCTTTATTTGTGTTAAACTTTTGTTTTTTATAACAGATCGCGACTTGCAAATATCACAAAATACATGCACACAATACCTAGTTGAATCTTTGACTCTTGGCCAACGAAAGGCTCGAGGGTGTGGCAGCGATTATTAATCCGGAAGTGTATTCCTCTACTGATAAGAACTACAGCCAGGGCCATGCCAAATTAGATCAATGGGACTGTAGCCCTAAATTTTCAGTCAGATATGCGGGCATCAAATTTCAAGCCACCCTCTGCTTTCAAAGCTTATCATTGAACCCCTGCACAGGTCCGATTCCTCGTAAGATTCATTAGGAGGCTCGCCTCCTTATCATAAGAGAGCAATTAGCCCCCTCGTAACAACAAGTTATGCTGTTATCTCTCGAGCACTTCTCTCTCACGATGCGCCCCCTTCCCGTGTGTACAGATCGTATATCATAAACATGTTATTTCTGCGTGCGACGGGGAGATGGTTTAATGAAAATTCTGATGCTAGCTTCCAACAGGAGGATCAGGAGGCATCGTCGCGTTGCGATTTCATATGAAGGAGTCTGGATCCCTGGGCGAAATTTTCAAAAAATATTACTTTATCTTAAAAGTATTAGAACAATAAAAACCTATGCAATTCAACTTTTTCGCGTCATAATTGCACAACAGTTTCCCGCTATTTTGTATCCCATTTTTACGATCCTCTCGCTTTTACGAACGCAAAATTTGTTTCCTTGGAATTCTCACTGAAAAGCACATCCTCGCTGTTACGATTTTTGCTTGGCCTCTACGATTGGGCTTTAGCAGAATCCAACTGCGCATATTTTTTGTTTCCTTCTAACTTGGACTACAGAACCTTGAAAAAACACCACGAAATATCTAGGAAGCGATTTTACCAGTGGATCACTGTAGTTTTTGCCTAGTTTTATGTGGCAATAATTTTTACCTAGTTCAAAAATTTTATGTGAAAAGAACCTCTGCTCATATGGCCATATATCTAACTAATGTGTAACAAATCCAACTACTTTTTGCACTTCCATTTTGCACAGAATTTATAGTGCACTTCCAGCCAATGCTGTCCAAGTTAAAAGTTCTAGAAGCATGTTATTATGACGTCATAAGTTAAGATCTCTCTGTGTTCGCAAGAGCAGTGAGCTCTGCATCTGGGCAGCTTAAACCGAGTAAATCACGTATTTAGATCGTGTTAAATATGCTTTTCTCTCATGCTATCGTCTCATTTGAAGGATAAGAACCTTTAGAACTCCAGATCCTTCTCTATCGCATACAAAGCCCAAATATCAAAGGTGATATTCGATGTCTTTTGTGAGATCAGTAACACTGATTAAGGGTTTTTCTATTCAGTAGCAACATAGGTTTAAAGATGATGGTGCTCTGAACAAAGGGGTTATTAGCTTACGGATCAGGGAGGTCTGCATGAAGGAAAAATTGCTAACCAAGCACACCTAGATGGCAAAATACTCTTTGCATAAGGAACGGAATTTTTTAAGGAGAGGGGTGTGAAACCTCTCTCTCCCCCTCACATGGCGAGAACCCTGTGTTTAAGGGAGGAAAACAACCTGGTATTTCTTTATGTAGTTAGAGGGGGGCCCGTCCCCCATCCCCTCTGACATTACCCTTTCGGTCTTCTTCACTATAAGAGAACGATACTTTGACATTTGCCTGGTTGTATCAAACACTATCACATAATAGATGCATCAGACCCTATATAATACACTTTTTACTTGCAAACCTTATAGACTGGCTTTCTTTCAAATATGGTGTTTGTCAAACAATAAATGCCCACTCAAAATTAACGAGACCTATGGTCTCGTTGATACTGTATATAAAATGATCTAACTTTTGATAAAGGCACAGTTGATCCTGTTTTACGTGACAGCAGTAGCTGAGCAGTGTTCATATGGTCTCGAAGTAGCAATCATTACGTTTAGCCTATGAATTACTAAGACACACCACAAGTTGTTCTGTTGCTAGCAATGGTTATCCTATAACCTTTACAGAAAATTCACAACGCTCTGGCAGGTAGATTCGCCCGCAAAATTAAGATAATTCCCCTCTAGATGTAAAAAATTGAAACACAAACCTGGTCCTTGTAGAAACATTCACAAGATCGATACACTCGCGTTAATCTTTCCAAGCCTCCATTAGCTTTATATCTGTTCCTTTACCAGTGCGTGATATAAACGATATGCGTCTCTCACACTGCGATTTATGTTGTAAACAATATTGCTTCTACATTGTTTGCCAGCAAGGAAATGTAATCGAATTTTCCGGTATGGATTTTTGCTTTATTACTGCGTCAACCTTGACTATTGCAGATGTGTTATTAAAGGATTGTACGGGGGTTTCGCTGTGGCACAAAAGTGGGCGTTTCACATATTTGGCTACTGATTTTCAAAGGGACAGTGGAGTGAGTTTAGATGGAGGGCAGATCTCTATTGCTGGGTGCAGGGGGCGGATCCAGGGCAAACTTGAAGGGGGGCAGTTGAAAGTGGGGGCGCTGAAAAATTTTCAAAAATTGATATCGAGATTACGCTGTATACAACAATTTCAGATCTATTTTCGGAATAAACAACATAACTTTGAAGTAATCCTTGAAGCAAATTAACCTATCGGTCTCAAAAACTTTTCACCTGCTTCTCATTCTTCAAAAGGGGCGCACAATTTCCAAAAAAGGGGCACCATACATGCTTCAACTCGTCGAGGGAGGGGCAACTGCCCCTAGTTGCTCCCCCCCTTAAATCCGCCACTGGCTGGGTGCGGTCTTTAGGTAGTTTCGCAATTGTTACAAACTAGTAGTCAACTAGCTATGCAAGGCTGGCTCAGCAATGAGGGTCTCAGACAACAGATCGAATAGTCTGAGGTTTGAGTCCATGAGCAGGAGATTTGCAAGCTCACTGCAATTCTAAACATTGGAATGGCGAGATGTGGTCACACCAAAAGGAAAGACCAGGACACTGCTCCATAAGCATAGCTTCTAAGTTTCCCTAAATCATAGTTAATATGCTTATGTCAACCGTTGGAACCTAGTTAGTAACATGTAAAAATTTTAGGTCATGCTATGATTTTTCTAGATACTGTTATTTTGCAACTGCCCACATCCTCTTTCTATTGTATATATCCACTGTGAAGGATAAGCAAGTTTCAAGATAACGCTATTGACTCTGTTGACCTTTAGAGTTATTAAAATTGACTCTGTTCTTCTTGAGTTTTAGTTAAGTCCTAACCCACTACCTCAACGCGAGTCCCAGGGAGTGACGTAACGTTTATCTTCATACTACACGGAGAAACATAACAGGTACCGAGGAGCAGTGGGGACTGAGGGGCTTTAGCCCCCCCCCCACTTTTTGCAGAAAGTGCCCAATATTTAGTACTATACCACCAATAAAGCCTCTTTTTATAAGGTTTAAGCCCCCCCCCCCACTTTTTAGACCCCCTACTTTTCTCAACGCTCCGCGTTGCCTGCATAATGCAGTTTAGAGCACCTTATAATGATAACTAAGGACCCCCGACCAAGGGGGTCACAAAATATATCTATACCCATATTTTGAAGCAGGTGATTTATCTGTCTCTCAGTTAACAAGAAATGTTACCAGTTTTGCATCCTGCTATTTCATAAGATAGGCAATACACAATTCAATGGACCTGCTGCCAGTCCGTAAATAGGGGCTCCGTGCTAGTTTTTCCCAAAGGCCTCAAGCACCTCCTTTGCGCTACAGGCACACTTTACCGATGAGGCCCCCGTCAAATTTATCCGTGCTGCATAAACTGTCTCTTCTGCAACCACAGGTCATTTTACTCAACCAGGTTTAACAAAAAGCTAATTGAGAACTTATTAAAAATGTTATGATTCACTGCATAGGGTATTTTAGGCAGTCAAGCGATTTTTCCAGTTGGGTTGTATCGTATGGAAGTTCTTTGTTGTTAAGTATTTGCGTTGTCCTGACCATCGTCGCAACACTTTGGTAACAGATTCAAATGTGTTAGATTCAGGAAGATTGTCTTTTCAGTGAATTGAAAGGCGTTTTTTTTAGTCAAAACAAGGACAGAAATATTTCTGCCATTTCAGCTCCGAAAGAACTGTTTGACTGGAATAGAGACAAACTTTGAAATTGTGCAAAGAAACAATATTGCCATTTATAATCATTGACATTTTATGATTGGCAATCATCGTCACTGTTCGTGGTCGTTTGTTCCAATCTTCATCACCTTCAATGAATCGACCAATCACAGTCATCACTGTCAATCATTACAATGAATCAGTCAATCAATCCATCAATCAATCATAACGATCAATCAATCAATCTTTTCAATCAGTCAATCATAATCAACATCAATCAATTATAATCACTCAATTATTAACCAATCATATTCATCTTCCCCTGAACTTGATCAATCACTCATCATTAGCTTTTCGTTGACATGACCATTTTCTGTCTTTCTCACCATTTTCGAATGATTTCTTTGCAGCTACAAATGGGTCGTCCCTCTGTCGTACGTCACCCAAGATAAACCTCACGATGCAAAGACAATCATCATGAACATGACATCAGGTGAGCAAACCTTTGTTTTTATACCAGGTCTTGTCTTCGTCAAATTTACTCTCTCCCCCCACAGGGAGCCACCACGAAAAGACATCCCTACGGGCCAATGCTAATGTCCTCCTTTTTGTCTAATATATAGTTTAATTGTTTAGATCAAAACTCTTTTCATATTAAAAGAATTTATTTCTTCTTCCAGGAACTCTCAGCGGTGTATCTGAGTCAAAATGGATCAAAGCAAACTACAAATCGACTGGATTTTTCCGAGTTACGTACAGCGACGCAAACTGGAAGCTTTTGGTTGACCAACTCAACGCAAATCATTCGGTAACCAAATTTGATGTTAACGTTCACGTTTACGGTCACATTTGTATTCACATTTCCAGTTAAGCTAACGTCATTTTTACGGTTACGTTTGCGGTTCTGTTTACGGTCACATTTACGGTAACTTTTGCAGCCACCTTCAAACTTACGGTCCGTTTACGGTCATACTTACAGCCACATTCACGATTATTTTTACAGTAACGTCTATTGTCGCTTTCATGGTTATGTTTATGGCCACTTTTACGGTTACGTTTACGATTCATTTTAGGGTTGCATTTACATCACTTTTACGGTTACGCTCACGGTTCTTTTTAGGGTCACTTTTACGGTAACTTTTGCATTCACTTTTATAGTCAAATTTGCGGTTCGTTTACGGTTATATTTACGGCCACACTTACGATTACTTTTACGGTAACGTTTATGATCGCTTTCATGGAAAAGTTTATGGTCGTTCCTACGTTCATATTTACGGTAAAATTTACGTTAGCGTTTAACGAAGCATTTACGGTTACGTTCACAGTCACTTTTGCGGTAACGTTTACCGTAGCATTCACGTTTGTATTATGCCACATTCCATTAGACACCATTATGAATTGTTACTTTCTGTTTCGTTAAATTTCACCATCTTATCATGTCTTGCATTTCTTTCCATTACTTGACGTGCGTCTATTCCTCGTGACTTTAATTTACATTCATTCATCGTTTGTTTATTCTGCGTCACGTTCGTTTTTCCAGGTATTCGATCCGCTGGACCGTGCAGGGATTATTGATGACGCATTCAATTTGGCCAGGTACTGAAAGTGTTTTACTTATTCAGTTATTATTGTGTCCTCGTTTTCAAGCAAACGTCCATAATGAGGCATGAAAATATGACGTCATTTTATTTCTTTTGGGCAAAAAGGCAAGAAATCTGTAACTGATAATTGCAGATCAGGGTACATTTTCTGAGAGTTTAAAACTGGCGTAGTGATTATGTCAGAGAATCCAAAGGCAATCAGAATCAAGTTTGGTATAGATTTCATTTAAGATCAGGCTTTACACCTTTGAATGCTCATTATTTTTCGTTAGGTTTCGTTTGAATTTTTTTATTCGATATTTGACTAAATTTTCTTTCAATATTTGACTCAAGTTTTTTTATCATTAAACTGCGTGTAAGAACTAACACCTTTTGTGCGGAGGTGATCCGAAAACCTGCATCAAGTTTTCTTTGAAAAGATAATTTTCCTCTAATTCTGTACCAGTTTTTTGTATTCAAATCTCTCTTGAGGGCGCAAAAGCTTGGCATCGATTTGATTAGATGAATTGTTTATGTGCTGCTACTTCGCACCTTCCCAAAACGCATCGAAAGAAACTCGAGGCCAATGTCCACATGACTTACTGATAATGGGCCTAAAATATGACAGATTTTCTAGATTTTTGCGTCTTGCTAGCGTTTTAGCTGCCATCTTTCCCTGCAAGGTGTGTATCATATCATATTTATCACATACAATTTTTTTTGTCTCGGTACCTTTTGAATTCTAGCATCGGATAAAAGCAAAGCCTTGATTTCTCATTAAAATCCTGAAGCCTTCCGTATTGCGGGCCTATATCAGGAAAGTAAATATGGACAAATTGTTTAGATCATGATTTTCTAATGAAATTAGCCGAAAAGATCTTTGACTTAAAATTCTTGCAAGCATTGGTATTTTCGGCTGGAGAGTGGTGTTTCAAAATAAAAGTGACACCTAGACAGTGGCGGCCATTTGCAGCCCAGGGTACTTTTTTCCCTTTAGGGCTGTACAGCATAATAATATAATTTAATTCATTTATTTACAGTAGGCGTTCTTTGCAGTAGTAGCTGAAAGATAAGCTAATTAAAGCCTACTATTTACATGAATAGAAATGATAATATTATACAGTGATATAAAAGCTATTTAAAGAAATAAATTAAAATACCTAGGATTTAATTAGATAAATAGCTGAAAATAATCATGTTAGATAATTCATATCAAAAACCCGACCTGTGCTACAAAGGTTCTACACAACCTGTAGGATTGCGGTTTGTATTTTCCTTGGTCGACATTTCCATAACTTTATCGTTTTTTCTAGTCCCACTTTGGAACTGAGGTATCTTGCCTGTTCCACAGAATAGGAAATAGGCAGAAGGGTAACTCTCGTCGGTTCCTTTGTTGTTTTTGAAGCCTGAGTTAACAATAGAATTCCTTAATTCCCCTTTAACCTCGATTTCATTAGACGAACTTAGCCATGACAAATTATCATTCATTAATCAGATATAAACGAATTATGATACTTAATTGAATTTGCTCACTATCATGGGACATTTCGTCTCAAATAAAGTTGTCTACTTTCATTCTTTTTCAACATTTCCCCGAGAGATACATGCTAAGCCTCGTATAAATTAACGCTTTCACAAGTTTTTTCAGGCTTCACCTGATAGGCAGGAGTTCCCCTTTTGCCTAATTCCTCTTCTGTGCCTGTTCCCTGTTCGTTATAACCTTCATGACCTTCTTGTCTTGTGAGATAGGGAACAAAATTTGTTATAAATACAGTGGAACCTCCATATAACGGACACCAGTGGGACCAATGTTATTGTCCGTTGTAGAGAGGTCTCCGCTGTATGGAGGTGTCATCTTATACAAAGAAATGACCATGTAAAATTTCGGGACTCAAACATCTGTCCGTTGTTTTCAAGTTGTCCGTTGTATAGAGGTGTCCGTTGATGGAGGTTCCACTGTAATCTCAGCCAGAGGACACTTAGTCCCGTTAGGTCTAATGTTGTCAAAATAATGACTGTTATTCTCGTTATTTCAGGGCAGGCAAGCTGAGTTACCAGATCGCTCTCAGCACAACCCAGTATCTTGATAAAGAAACGGATTACGCTGTTTGGCGGACAGCAATAAGCAATTTGAACTACATGAACAAAGTCCTGAGCGCCCGACCAGACTACAACCTGTTTAGGGTATGTTGTTTATTCGCCTCTGCGCAGGCATTTTGTAATAAATTATGCTTAAAATATGCAAGCTTGATTTGCATATTTTTGAGTCATGATAATAATTATTATTGTTGTTGTATCAGCACTTGGTAATCTTTTGTACTCTGGAATAGATCGAAGAATTCACCAGTTTGTAATAAATTATGCTTAAAATATGCAAGCTTGATTTGCATAGTTTTGAGTAATGATAATAATTATTATTGTTGTTGTATCAGCACTTGGCAATCTTTTGTACTCTTGAATAGATAGAAGAATTCACCAGTTTGTAATAAATTATGCTTAAAATATGCAAGCTTGATTCCCATCTTTCGAAATATGATGATGATTTTTATTTAATTGTGTCAGTAATTGGCAATCGTTTGTACCGTAAACGTTGCAACCAAATACAAGAAACAGAATCTAGTTACGTGACTGCGAAATACTGCAACAAATTGTGATAACCCCAAGGCTTAGAAATAAACCGCGCTGCTCGGAAGGTTCTTAAAAAAAACTTTCTTTGCTGCTATGGTTAAATTCTTCCTGTGCATCGTAATGTTTGAAGTGCTTAAAAAGTTTTCGAATATTGTAAAATATTAGCTTCATGGCCAATATTTATCACTTGGGAGAGCATGCAAGCCCAGCATTTTCTACCCCATTGTTTTGTTGGATCTGTCACACAACTTGTTCCATATGCTCTCTTCATGCCTCGAAAAACTTGCATCTGTAGTTTACGACTCTTATTTCAACTGAGTATAAGAGAACAATTGGTGATGTCTACGCATAGAATTACAGAGAGCTTGCAACTCTTCTCCTCTATGTGAAAGTTAGGTCAAAGCAAGGACTCAGGAGGTTGGGTTTTGGAGTCCCCAAACCATACCGCTAAGTATGTTACCTCACCTCTTGACTCCTATGCCTGAGAACAGGGGGTAGCAAAGGGGGGCATGGGGTAACAATATTTCAGAGGGTCCCCATGCCAAAGCAGACCGTACTGAGTTTGAAAATGTGCACATTATCTCTGTACGTTATTTTTAATATTTATAATGATATTTAATATAATATTAATAAAATATTAATGATATTTTAATATTTTTAATATTTAATATCTCTAAATGTTTATAACAATTTCTGGTCCTCCAATTGTCAAAGTCCTAACCACCCCCATGCTTGAAAGTACAGGGAACTGATGACTACCATCACCCCCTCCCCCTCTTAATGAAGGTTTGGCCATTGCAAGGACTTGAACCTCAGACCTTTGAATCTGCAGTCGGCGACCCTAGCCACTGAGCCATTTTCTTAACTTTAACTAGGGATGAGATGTCAACAGCTTGATAGAGCATGATTGCAGAATATGTGAGAAACCTTTTAAGTGATGAAAATAACTGTTTATTGGTCTGTATTAAGCCATAGACAGAGCTGTACCATGCATACAATTGCCTGATGATCGTATTAATCATGAAACTCGGAGTAGCAACTTAGAACCGTCCAGTTCTTTACACCAAATAGCATAATACATTACTGATATCTAAATTGTATTAAGCCATAGGCAGAGCTGTACCATGCATACAATTGCCTGATGATCGTATTAATCATGAAACTCGGAGTAGCAACTTAGAACCGTCCTGTTCTATACACCACAAGCAATCTTCAAAGTATATAACATTAGTAATAATCATTACTGGTTTTGTTTTCTAGAAATACATGATTCAGAAAATCAAGCCCATTGTAAAAGCAGTTGGTTGGAATGAGACAGAGAAGCATCTCGATCAGTGAGTTCTGTTTCCGGATTTTAGTAAGAATATCTTTGGTACTGTCCTGCTGGCAGTGATGAATCGAACCTGGTTTTGTATTGTTGCGAAGGAAGGAAGGATTGAAAGAAGTAAGTGAGAGAGGAAAAGAGGAAGGAAGGAAGGAGGGAAGGAAGGAAGGAAGGAAGGAAGGAAGGAAGGAAGGAAGGAAGGAAGGAAGGAAGGAAGGAAGGAAGGAAGGAAGGAAGGAAGGAAGGAAGGAAGGAAGGAAGGAAGGAAGGAAGGAAGGAAGGAAGGAAGGAAGGAAGGAAGGAAGGAAGGAAGGAAGGAAGGAAGGAAGGAAGGAAGGAAGGAAGGAAGGAAGGAAGAGAGAAGTAACGGATTAAGGAGTGAAGGGATGAAGAAAATAAGAAAGGGAGAAAATTCTCATGAGGCTTGGTCTGAGGGACTTTAAACCCTAAAGATGGGTTTGTATGGCTCATTTATGGTCCTAAGAGCGTGTTATACCGTACTAAACGCTATATCTACTCTCTCCTCACTGTTTGCTGGAAGAACAGCTAGTTATTGAATATAAAAATTTAACAGTCATCTTTCTACTATTTGTTTTTAGGTACAAACAATCACTCTTTCTATCTACTGCCTGCAATTACGGAGACGAAGAAACATTGGCTGAGGCCCAAAAGATTTTCACTGACTGGATGACAAACAACAAAACGTATGTTTCCATTCATCGCAAATATTCGCTTGTTTATTTATCAGGAACCTTGGATGTCATGTTTCTTGTTATTCGATGCATCTCCGTTTATAGTTACTTTCAAACATGGTAAAACAAATCATTGTAGCTTTTTGTATAAATAAAGTCTTATTTCAATTATATATCCATTTATTAAAGAACAAACTATTGCAGTGAATAAAACTAGATCCCACTTTCTAATTCTTTGTTGAAATTTTCACAAAAGTCCAGGTCTCTGAAAACCAAATTATGTGCAACGGTTATTAACTTGATCATGAAGATAAATCATGCCACCCCCGTTTCAATGTTGATATCATTCCTATCAAGCTAAAGATACCTTAACTTTGAACGGGGGAGGGGGGACTGAAAGCATGCTACTTGACCTGAGTATAGGTCTTTCTATTGACAGATGCGGCCATGATTGTTCACGTGATTCGAAATAAGCCAATAGGAAAGCAGATGATCATGATTCGCTTGATTCTGGCCATTCAGGGCCAAAAAAGCTCTCACGTGACTTTTTACTTGTATTAGCGATTAATAATGTTGCTATCTTCATTTTTTAGGATTAGGGCGCAGCTGAAATCCCTGATCTATTCCAATGGAGTTTCAAATGGAGGGAGCAAGGAATGGGATTTTGTATTTAAGAAATTCACAAACGAGAAAAACCCGACAGAGAAAGGCAAGCTGCAAAGTGCGTTGAGCGCCACACAAAAACCATGGATTTTGAGAAAATGGCTGGGCTATAGCCTCGATTCGAGTATCATTCGTACCCAGGACACTGTTTACGTCATAACTGCAGTCTCAGAAGGAAATCCAACAGGGAAATATGTTGCGTGGGATTTCGCAAGAGCTAACTGGGAGAAATGCATGGAAATGTAAGTTCTTTGTGTTAAGTATTTCTTGTTCAATTATTTTTTGTTTGTTTTATATTCTATTATCGTTTTTTCTTGGTTCATTTTATTTCATCTTAGGGTTTAGCGAACCTTCACTGCCCTTCAAGTTCCTTTATTCGCCCTATATCACGACCTTGTTTTTAAACATGCTCTTTAGAAACATATCCCGAATATCGCTATCAAAACCAAAATCAAATTGTTATGGTATAGAAAGTACAACCTTTATGGGATCCAAGCTCTGGCAAGAGCTTACAAATGACATTAAAGCATCTTCTAGCCTCGCAATATTTAAGAAAAAGATTACAACTTGGAAAGATACAAAATGCAACTGCAGACTATGCAAACCTTACGTTGCGCAGATTGGATTCTTGAAATAGTCATCGAATAATTGTATATTTTTATCTAATGAGTCATCCTTTCAATTTTGTACATTTCCTATATCATTTTATCAATTCATTATAATTAATTTAAGATTTGTAAATGTAGTATAAATAGTAGACTTTAATTAGCTGTTGAAAGTTTGCTAAAAATTTATTAGCTAAAAATATTAGCTAAAAATTTGCTTCGCCTACTGTAAATAATTTTATAATAATAATAATAAATAAAACATCAATTACAGAATGACAGCCAATAACTTCCATGTTACAAGAATGACATCGGGTATAACTGCCCAGTTCACAACTGAATTTGAGCTGCAACAAGTAAGAACATCAGTATTTTTTATTTTTCCTCCTGAAGTTCTCGCCATTTGCTAATAAAAAGGCGATGCAATTTCAATCTTAGTGCAGACACAAATTTACACTGAGATAAAGCAATTCAGGAGACACTGTTTGATTGGATGTACTGATTGCAATTTGCATTTCTTGATGACTGGATTTCATCAACATGTAATTTCCAAATCTTCTTATCCAGAGAGCTAGTAGATTTTATCTAGAAAGCTAGACAGAATTGTGGATTTTACGTCAGGAACAAAGATAATATATGATTGATTTGGTTTTGATTAGGAGGGTTGCTCTTCAGCGTTGCTGATCTTCAAGGGGCCATCCACTTACAAAGTCACAAAGTTAGATTAAATAAATACAAATAATAAAATTTAGACTAATAAAAACTTGAAAAATTAGATTAAGGGAATAAGATGTTACTTGGTACAGTTTTTGTCAAAAGTACATGAAAAGGCCATAATGCCATTTGTTTTCTGAATTTTCGCAGGTAAAAGAATTCTGGAAGAAATACCCAGAGGCTGGGGCCGGGGCTAGAGCCCGTCAGCAAGGGATGGAACAAATCCAAGCCAGTATTGATTGGGCGAAAAGCTATGCAGGAACAGTCGAAGCGTGGCTTAAGACGCAGGTCAAAGTCTAGGGCGTTTGAACGCAGCTGAGCGCAGATAACACGCGGGTTTGGTACCTGAGCGCAGATATCACGCATAATGTGCTGGTAAAGAAAACAGGCAAGCTCCTAAAAACTGCAGGACACTAAGGTGTGTAGAAATTTGTCCATTAATTCTAATCTTATCAATGTTTTCTGTGATTATAAGATTGATATCTAAATTTAATTATGGCAGGCCATTTGTAATATTTTTATTCAGGAAAAAGTTTAATCCTTAGCTGTAAACTAATGAATGAATCTGAAAACTTGATTGTGGAAAATAAGAGCAGCGAAAATATATTTTGTGTTTGAGATCAACTGGAAGGTTTTTTAGATTCCAAAATAAAAAATCTATGTTCAAACAATTATCAAAAAAATTTTTTGAATGGCTTTGACTTTTTTGCAATCAAAAAAAGAAAGTTTCACTTTATTTCACCTTGGAGGAAGAGGTGGCATTTGTTTGGCAGAAGCCTAGGCCTTAGCATTGGAAAAACAGGCAATGTGAAAAGTTTTTTCAAAATAAACTAAGCATTTAAAATTCGATAGTCTCACGCTTTTGTCAATAATCGACTCCTACAAAAAGTCTTTATTTCTTCCAAAAAAACGATATTTTCTAGAAATTAAATTCAACATTTGCCTTTTCTGATCAAGCAAAAGCAAATATGCCCCTTTTTAGAAAAAAAAATTTGAAAAATTTCGAAGATTTTGTTTTTATGTTTATTCTCATGTTTTTATAAAAATTGACCTTCACCGAAAGTCTTTATTTCTTCCAAAAAACAACTTTGTTCTAGAAACTGAGTTCAACTCTTGCTTTTTCTGATCAATTAAAGGGCAATAAGGCTGTTTTTAGAAGAAAAAATTTTCGAAAAAAATCGACGATTTTTCTAAGCCTATAGCCTTCCTTTTTGATCAAAAATTGACCCCTAAAAAAAATCTCTATTTCTTCTAAAAAACAACTTTTTTTCTAGAAATTTAAATCAATTCTTCCTTTTTCTGATCAATTAAAGGGCAATAAGCCTGTTTTTAGAAAAAAAAATTTTCGAAAAAAATCGACGACTTTTCTAAGCCTATAGCCTTGCTTTTTGATCAAAAATTGACCCCTACAAAAAGTCTCTATTTCTTCCAAAAAACAACTGTTTTCTAGAAACTAAATTCAATTCTTGCTTTTTCTGAGCAATTAAAGGGCAATAAGACTGTTTTAAGAAGAAAAAATTTTCGAAAAAAATCGACGACTTTCCTAAGCCTATAGCCTTGCTTTTTGATCAAAAATTGACCCCTACAAAAAATCTCTATTTCTTCTAAAAAACAACTTTTTTTCTAGAAATTTAAATCAATTCTTCCTTTTTCTGATCAATTAAAGGGCAATAAGCCTGTTTTTAGAAAAAAAAATTTTCGAAAAAAATCGACGACTTTTCTAAGCCTATAGCCTTGCTTTTTGATCAAAAATTGACCCCTACAAAAAGTCTCTATTTCTTCCAAAAAACAACTGTTTTCTAGAAACTAAATTCAATTCTTGCTTTTTCTGAGCAATTAAAGGGCAATAAGACTGTTTTAAGAAGAAAAAATTTTCGAAAAAAATCGACGACTTTTCTAAGCCTATAGCCTTGCTTTTTGATCAAAAATTGACCCCTATAAAAAGTCTCTATTTCTTCCAAAAAACAACTGTTTTCTAGAAACTAAATTCAATTCTTGCTTTTTCTGAGCAATTAAAGGGCAATAAGACTGTTTTAAGAAGAAAAAATTTTCGAAAAAAATCGACGACTTTTCTAAGCCTATAGCCTTGCTTTTTGATCAAAAATTGACCCCTACAAAAAGTCTCTATTTCTTCCAAAAAACATCTGTTTTCTAGAAACTAAATTCAATTCTTGCTTTTTCTGATCAATTAAAAGGCAATAAGGCTGTTTTTAGAAGAAAAAATTTTCGAAAAATATCGACGATTTTTCTAAGCCTATAGCCTTACTTTTTGATCAAAAATTGACCCCTACAAAAAGTCTTTATTTCTTCCAAAAAACAACTTTTTTCCAGAAACTAAATTCAATTCTTGCTTTTTCTGATCAATTAAAGGGCAATAAGCCTGTTTTTAGAAGAAAAAATTTTCGAAAAATATCGAAGATTTTTCTAAGCCTACAGCCTTACTTTTTGATCAAAAATTGACCCATACAAAAAGTCTCTATTTCTTCCAAAAAACAACTTTTTTTTAGAATCTAAATTAAATTCTTGCTTTTTCTGATCAATTAAAAAGCAATAAGCCTGTTTTTAGAAGAAAAAATTTTCGAAAAAAATCGACGATTTTTCTAAGCCTATAGCCTTACTTTTTGATCAAAAATTGACCCCTACACAAAGTCTTTATTTCCTCGAAAAAACAACTTTTTTCCAAAAACTAAATTCATTTCCTGCTTTTTCTGATCAATTGAAGGGCAATAAGGCTGTTTTTAGAAGAATTAATTTACGAAAAAAATTGACGATTTTTCTGAGCCTTACTTTTTGATCAAAAATCGACCCCTACAAAACGTCTTTATTTCCTGGAAAAAACAACTTTTTTCCAAAAACTAAATTCAATTCTTGCTTTTTCTGATCAATTAAAAAGCAATAAGCCTGCTTTTAGAGGAGGAAATTTTCGAAAAAAATTGACGATTTTTCTAAGCCTATAGCCTTACTTTTTTGATCAAAAATTGACCCCTACACAAAGTCTTTATTTCCTCGAAAAAACAACTTTTTTCCAAAAACTAAATTCATTTCCTGCTTTTTCTGATCAATTAAAACGCAATAAAGCTGTTTTTAGAAGAAAAAATTTTCAAAAAAAATCGACGATTTTTCTAAGCCTATAGCCTTACTTTTTGATCAAAAATTGACCCCTACACAAAGTCTTTATTTCCTCGAAAAAACAACTTTTTTCCAAAAACTAAATTCATTTCCTGCTTTTTCTGATCAATTGAAGGGCAATAAGGCTGTTTTTAGAAGAATTAATTTACGAAAAAAATTGACGATTTTTCTGAGCCTTACTTTTTGATCAAAAATCGACCCCTACAAAACGTCTTTATTTCCTGGAAAAAACAACTTTTTTCCAAAAACTAAATTCAATTCTTGCTTTTTCTGATCAATTAAAAAGCAATAAGCCTGCTTTTAGAGGAGGAAATTTTCGAAAAAAATTGACGATTTTTCTAAGCCTATAGCCTTACTTTTTTGATCAAAAATTGACCCCTACACAAAGTCTTTATTTCCTCCAAAAAACAACTTTTTTCCAAAAACTAAATTCATTTCCTGCTTTTTCTGATCAATTAAAACGCAATAAAGCTGTTTTTAGAAGAAAACATTTTCAAAAAAAATCGACGATTTTTCTAAGCCTATAGCCTTACTTTTTGATCAAAAATTGACCCCTACACAAAGTCTTTATTTCCTCGAAAAAACAACTTTTTTCCAAAAACTAAATTCATTTCCTGCTTTTTCTGATCAATTGAAGGGCAATAAGGCTGTTTTTAGAAGAATTAATTTACGAAAAAAATTGACGATTTTTCTGAGCCTTACTTTTTGATCAAAAATCGACCCCTACAAAACGTCTTTATTTCCTGGAAAAAACAACTTTTTTCCAAAAACTAAATTCAATTCTTGCTTTTTCTGATCAATTAAAAAGCAATAAGCCTGCTTTTAGAGGAGGAAATTTTCGAAAAAAATTGACGATTTTTCTAAGCCTATAGCCTTACTTTTTTGATCAAAAATTGACCCCTACACAAAGTCTTTATTTCCTCCAAAAAACAACTTTTTTCCAAAAACTAAATTCATTTCCTGCTTTTTCTGATCAATTAAAACGCAATAAAGCTGTTTTTAGAAGAAAACATTTCCAAAAAAAATCGACGATTTTTCTAAGCCTATAGCCTTACTTTTTGATCAAAAATTGACCCCTACACAAAGTCTTTATTTCCTCGAAAAAACAACTTTTTTCCAAAAACTAAATTCATTTCCTGCTTTTTCTGATCAATTAAAAGGCAATAAGGCTGTTTTTAGAAGAAAAAATTTTCGAAAAATATCGACGATTTTTCTAAGCCTATAGCCTTACTTTTTGATCAAGAATCGACCCCTACAAAAATTCTTTATTTCCTCCAAAAATCAACTTTTTTCTAGAAACTAAATTCAATTCTTGCTTTTTCTGATCAATTAAAGATCAATAAGCCTGTTTTCAGAAGAAAAAACTTTCAAAAAAAAATCGACGATTTTTCTAAGCCTATAGCCTTACTTTTTGATCAAAAATCGACCCCTACAAAAAGTCTTTATTTCTTCCAAAAAACAACTTTTTTCTCGAAACTAAATTCATGTCCTGCTTTTTCTGATCAATTGAAGGGCAATAAGGCTGTTTTTAGAAGAATTAATTTACGAAAAAAATTGACGATTTTTCTGAGCCTTACTTTTTGATCAAAAATCGACCCCTACAAAACGTCTTTATTTCCTCGAAAAAACAACTTTTTTCCAGAAACTAAATTCATGTCCTGCTTTTTCTGATCAATTGAAGGGCAATAAGGCTCTTTTTAGAAGAACAATTTTCGAAAAAAATCGACGATTTTTCTAAGCCTATAGCCTTACTTTTTGATCAAAAATCGACCCTTACAAAAGTCTTAATTTTTTCCAAAAAACAACTTTTCTCCAGAAACTAAATTCAATTCTTGCTTTTTCTGATCAATTAAAGGGCAACAAGGCTGTTTTTAGAAAATAAAATTTTTGAAAAAAATCGACGATTTTTCTAAGCCTATAGCCTTACTTTTTGATCAAAAAACGATTTTTTTCTGGAAACTCACTGTACTGTAATTTATGCTAGAAAAAGGAATTTTTTCAAAAAAATTTCGGCAAAAAGTTAATCCTGTAGCCTCAAAGAAAGGGCTTTTTTAGTCGAAAACTATGCCCCTTGGAAAATAAGCAATTATGGTGGGGTCTTGTTTATCAAAATGTTAGCCAATAGAAAGAAGGATAATTGGGTCTCTTTGACGGGTCAGTGAGAGAGACCATATTCTTGGTAAAAGAGCTATTTTAGATAGTTCTTTTTTTGGTATAGCCTACAGCCTAGGGAAAAAGGCAATGTTTTTAGTCTTTTACGATCTAAAAACAAAAATAAGATGCTTTTTAAGGCATTTTTCGCCAAAATTTGAAAAATATAACTTTGATGTGCCCCTTTACGGCCTAGAAACAAAATATAACAAGTGAAAAGTGGAGTCTAGTAAAGAATGTGAGGCAATTATGGAACGCAGGAAAAAGATTAATATCTTCGGAAAAGGTGATACAACAAAACGAAGAAAATGAAAAACCTTAAATGTGTCCATGTGGATTTAGAGTCCAAGCTAAATGCGATTCTTTTTTGCAAGCCTTTCTCTCTATTGCATCCTTTGTCTGCACTTGTTTCGTTGTTTGTACTCATATCTAGATATTGCATATTCTTTCACTTCTGTATCTTTCTTTCTCAATTCTGTATCTTCTGTTCTGATTTCTGTAGCTTCTGTCCAGCAGACAGGTCCCCCCCCCCCAGTTCTCAGCAGAATCGATTTTGTAGTTCGTCCAAATTCGATGAGAAAATGTTGGGGGAGGGGTAATATTTTGACACCATACTTTTTGTGATGTAATCCTATGATTTTCAATCTGCCAATTTTCAAACAAAAGTTAGTCATAGGCGTTCACTTCGGATTAAATTGGCGTTCCCTGTTGGTAAAAGGGCGTGGCTTAAATTTTTTTGGTTTGTCCCCCCCCCCCCCAGAGCTTAGTGGCTGGCGCCGCCATTGCTTTTCAGAGTCTCTTCCTGCAAGAGAAAGAGTGTATTAAAATTATTGAAAATATTTGACAAAGAATAGATTATTAATATTTTCTGAATCCAAGCTTTTCTTACTCAACCTAATCACTCTTCGAGCAATTACCTTAGCCGGGGATCACCCTTCTGTCATAAACATCCTTCGCTTTTGTTACCCTGTCCTTGAAAAGCCCCTCCTTTTATAAAAACCCCCAACCCTCTCATTCATAAAACCCCTCGCAATCCTATTAATACCCGGTTTCTCTAATATTTCACTTCTTCTTAAAAGCCCACACCTCTGATAACCACTAAGAGAAATCAGACTTATTAATTTGTTTGAAAGATCACCTGTGATTGGTAAAACAGGGTCAACATCACTTTGCTCTACACCGTCATGTTTACTTTAAGAACCCCCCACCCCCAACCCACCAAACCTCGGGCTTATACCAGTTGTAAAACATTTATTAAAACTTTAAAGTTCCAGTCAATTTCCCAGCACTTATCAGGGTACTTTATCGCCTTCGCTAATCAATCGAATAAACAAACTTAGGGTTCTGTTGATGTTAGAAGAAAAATAACAAAAAACTGTCAAACATTTTAGGGAGCTTGGGATTGCAACTTAATCAAAGACGCGAAAAGACTCATTTCGTTCTTCGTCCCTGACATTCAAAGGGGCGAGAAAGAGGGTTTTTGCTTAAAGGGGATAAGGGGACTAGACGTTCTTCACAAAATGTTCCTCTTCTCTCCCCCTTGAAGAAAACAGATTAGAAAAACAGTTGGCATTTCAACAATTGAAGCGCCTGTTGGGATTCTCTAGCATCAAAAAAACAAGTTGCTGCAACCAATGGGCCGAACTTAAATATCAAAGGAACCACACACTTTCTTTTTAACTAAATCGCTTCTTTTTAAAGCAAAAGTTTCTTTGAAATGATTCTATGTCGGTAACGTCCTTGGGGGTTAAGTTCCTTCAGAATGTTCTCGCTTGAAGTTTCTTAACACTGTAAGGTCTCTAGTGGTGTCAAAATGCACCCTGTTATCCCAAGCGCAATCGTTGCAGAGATGGTTGCCTTTTTTGGTCAAAACTGACCTCAGTTGATGAGCAGGGGTGTGAAAAGCGTGCAATAGGGGGTATCCCAGAATGCACTGGCAACGTGTCAAGCCAACGTGCTTTTCGATTTTCCCCTCATTCACGAAGACCCGATGTCGCGGACGGTCAGAATCAAGGAATCATCTAGGTTCAAGCGTAAGTAGCTTCCTTTCCGTTGTAGTTTAAGACATTTTCGTATTCATTTTACTCGATTTTAACTTTAAAGTAGTTTTAATGTCAAAATCAGTACTAAGATTAAAGTAACAAGGAATTCTTAACCTAGAGATGTATTTTAAATTACGTATGAAGATTGTTAACTTCATTTGCTTCCATTCGACAGATCCAGAAAGCCACCATCCCAGGCAAGGACGATCCGTTTGGCTCTAAAAAAGGTAATAATTCACTATCTTTATTTATGCCAACCTTTCTTCATAACCTATTCGAGCTTTCTCTGTGCTTGTTCCCTTCCTTGCTATTTTTGCCTGCCATAAACGTTAAATCAGCGTTGCTACTAAACACGTTTTTCTGATTCTAGAGAACAGAATTCTTGGCATCGTCACAAATTTGTCCCGCAAAACATGGTTTACGAAAGGCTAGAGATGAATTGAAATGGTGAGTTATGACTTCAAGAATATATTTGCTTTACCAATTTTATATATTGATTCTCTTCCTTGGAAGAGACTTGGACATATGTATGTCTTATAAACTCGTGAAGTTTGCTGGTGAAATTTTAACGTTTTTGAAGCACGTTGCCTGAATGGTTGCTTAGAAGGCGTCCTGACACTCCATTCAAAATCTCCAAAGTTTGATTTAGGAACGCAGAATTATGATTAGAAACTAAAGCGCAGGGTGTAAAAAATTTAAAGTACTTTCTATCCCGTTTATCAAGCTTTTTTCCTTTCGAAATTATCGAGTTTTTCGACCTTTTTTCAAACAGTCCATTTTAAGTTTCTTTAGAACGTAGCCCCTTTGATGAAATACTCTGAAATTGGAACATTTGCTTTCCCGTTTATCGAGGTGTTTCCTTTTCAAAATTATCGAGTTTTTCGATTTTTCTCTCTCGAATATTTCATTTTAAATTTTCTTAGAACGTAGCCCCTTTGATGAAACTCTCTGAAATTGGAACATTTTCTTTCCCGTTAATCGAGGTGTTTCCTTTTCAAAATTATCGAGTTTTTCGATTTTTCTCTCTCGAATATTTCATTTTAAATTTTCTTAGAACGTAGCCCCTTTGATGAAATACTCTGAAATTGGAACATTTTCTTCCCCGTTTATCGAGGTGTTTCCTTTTCAAAATTATCGAGTTTTTCGATTTTTCTCTCTCGAATATTTCATTTTAAATTTTCTTAGAACCTTTTTCATCTATTTCGTAGCCCCTTTGGTGAAATACTCTGAAATTGGAACATTTTCTTTCCCGTTTATCGAGGTGTTTCCTTTTCAAAATTATCGAGTTTTTCGATTTTTCTCTCTCGAATATTTCATTTTAAATTTTCTTAGAACGTAGCCCCTTTGGTGAAATACTCTGAAATTGGAACATTTTCTTTCCCGTTTATCGAGGTGTTTCCTTTTCAAAATTATCGAGTTTTTCGATTTTTCTCTCGAATATTTCATTTGAAATTTTCTTAGAACGTAGCCCCTTTGGTGAAATACTCTGAAATTGGAACATTTTCTTTCCAGTTTATCGAGACGTTTCCTTTTCAAAATTATCGAATTATCGAGATCTCTCGAATTAGTATCAAAACACTGCCGCTTGCATCTAGTGCAATGGGCTTTTTATTTTCTTCTTTTTTACAAACCATTAAAGATTTAAAAGATAGGCCTTATTTTTAACAACATTTTTCCTTTTTCCTACAGAATGACCTTGTCGCAAATTCAAGCGATTACCCAACATCTGAAAGATTTGAAGGGAAAATCGAAAGCGGGACAGACGATAAGCATTTTCAAGAAGCGCAGAGCCTGGGAAATTTACGCACCGAAAGACCAGTACGAACACTAATGAGAGACTGGCAAGTTTGTGATCAGAAGCTTTATTTTTGGCCGAAGTAAAATTTTAAAACTTATCTGGATCGCTAACAGTTCCTTGCTATTTGAGAGTCAGATTAAACAGGCCATCACAAATTGTTTCTTTGCTGTGAATCCTCGTATTGTTTATAGTACGAAAAAGGCCCTTCCGTCCATTCAAAAGGACTGCGTTCCTACCAACCAAAAAAGTTCCGCTGTTTATGATCAGAAGCTTTATTTTTGGCTGAAGTAGAATTTTAAAACAGTTCCTTGCTATTTGAGAGTCAGAAAAAAAGTTCCGTTGTTTATGAATTTACGTGCCAGTTTGATTCTGGCAACGTAGGACGCACTATCCAAAGATTTTGGTATAGGATAAAACAACATGTTCCGTCTAGTATTAGAAACAAAACTCATCCCCAAAGAGAACAGCCACCTCGGTCTTTCAAATCTAAAATTATAACTAAAACCTGCGATTCTGCTATCGGGCAGCTGGAAAACCCAGATTGTGCAAAAAGTGTCTTTTTAAAACTCAACTCAATTTGTTGTATCCAGCTCTCAAATTATTCATCGAAAAGGGACAAAAGAATTACATAAGCTTTCTAGACGTTTAGGTACAAAAAGGAGGAGCTGGGTTTCACACTAGCGTAAAAGAAACCAACATTTTCAGGGCGATATATTCTTTTTTCAATACTAAGACAGGTTTCCACATATTTGTTATAATTTGCTATATTCCTCTTTTTGTATTATCTATCTATTACTATCTATCTATTTTTGGTATGTTTTGATAAATTACCAATAGTTCTGTAGTATTTTTGTAGTATTAGAACATATTTTTGCTTCCTTCAATGATTGCCAAAAATATTACAAAAAATTCCGCTGATGTTTCTTTGTAAAACAATATAAAAGTCTACCACGCGACCCCTTCCCCTTACAACTTTTTGATTCAGACAATAAGTTATCTTATTTATACGATTTAAACTATTAGAAAATGGCATCGATGTTGTCGTCACAAATATCATAAGCTTGCTTCTTCACAAATATTTTGCTGATTGGATAACACGCCAACCCCCTCCCCCCTCTAGAGATTCATGGCCCCCTTCAGTAATTATATTCTATTTATTTAAGTAACCATGCAAAATTGCCCCCAAAACCTATTTATTTGCTGCAGTTATGACCTAGCAAGCCATACAAAGCATTTGAAAGATTTCGTAAGGCAATTTCTGTGAAAATTTGCATTTCAAACATCTGTGACAAGTTATATTTCATCTCCTTGTTGTTGTTTAAACTTGTATTACTGTAGTTTTTTTAGAATTGTGAGTATTTAACTTAGTTTGATTGTTGTTAATGATTTTTTGCGTTGTTATCTTGGCATTTTCTCTTGAACTGGATCTTCGACTTGCACGTCGGGATCTGGTCCCTGGGAAGTCCAAGTTCCACGCGCCTTTGTTCTTATTGTTTTGGTTTTTCTGTCGTTATTGTTCCAAGAACAATGCCGACCGAAAAACCAAGACAATGGGAACAAAGGGGCTGAGGAACTGGACAAATCCCATGGGACCAGATCCCATTCTACAATAGGGGTGGAGTAGACTTTTGTTTCATCGCTATTGTTCTCTATTGTTCTCTCTATTGTTTCAAAAACCAAAATTACCTACTTTATCTAGAAAAAGGGCCTACAAAAGTAGCTACCAACAACTTAGGCCTACTAAGAAAAGTAAACAAAGATATTATTCTAAGTTAAAAGAAAATATTAAGTTAAGATAGGAATTAATTGAAGAATTTTTGCAAACTTTATATATCCAAAAATATAGTTAAAAAACATTAAAAGAGATAGCCTATAATTGAGAAGTTTTTGCAAACTTTTTATATCCAAAAATATAGTTAAAATACATTAAAAGAGATAGCCTATAATTGAGAGATTTTTAAGACGAGAAAATTTTAAGCAATGAAAAGATTATTAAAAAATTATTGAGTCAAGAAAGAGAAGACACAATGAAAGAAGACACTAATTATTAACTAAGAAACTTTCTAAGAGAAGATAAAATTTTTATAAATTGATAAGTTGTTATTAACAATTAAAGAGACAATGAATAATCAATGAATGACTAATGAAAATGAATAATAAACAATTTTATCGAAATAAATAATGTAAGTTTGTTTGCTTAATTAGTAAAAGAATGACTAGAAACTTTTAAGTATATCTGCCTTTTTTTTAAAGTTGAAAAATGAAAATTCTGTAATTGTGATCAAGAGTAGGATTTTTAAAAAAAAACTTAATATTGGCTAAAGTGTTTGTAGGGAATAGAAAGGTAAATAGTTTTTTTAAAATCGACTTGAAAGACGGTGAAAACCCGTTTTTTAGAGTGAAAAAAATATTTTTAGAGTAAAGAAGAAACAAATTATTTCTTGATTTTTATTCCGTAGACTGATTTCATTTCTTGATAAAGACCAAACTGACAGTTTTTCTAGAAGACGTTTTGCAGCAAAATAATAATGGCTCTCTATAAATACCTTGCTCGAAATTAAAAGAATGTCCTAAAGGCAACAAAAAATATCTGAAACAGCATACCTTTGTTTATAAATACAACTGTCATTTCAATCGGGTGAATGTGTCTCTTGTCAACATCTTTAGGCAATTCGTCAGCATCGCAACAGCAATCTAGCATCGCATTCGGCAAGAATTTACACCAGACTCTAAAATCCATAGCCAAGCTCTGAAACAAAAATAATTTATTTAAATTCAAGAAGAAAACAATATCAAACCATGATGGATGTTTATTCATGAATATTGGACTAGAAATCGTCTGTGGGATTCCATTTCTTTCAAAATCACAAAGCATCAAATTCTTCTAATAATTAATAACGATTTCAAATGCCTAAAAGTTGTAAACATTTGCTTCTCTACTGAAGCCTACAACATTTCAACCATGAGGCTCCCACATTGGACAATTTCTGATTTCATGTCGATTAAAGTAACTCGTTTGCGAGCAATTAACCCAGGCAAGAACAGAACAGTGACCAAACAAGAGAAATCATGTCGCTGAGAGAAGGAATAAAAAGTTTATATGCCAATAGGCAGTTTTCTGGTTATATTTTGAAGCATTTCGCGACCTTGGTGATAGGTACTGAAACGAAAACTGAGAAAGAAACTTTCACGGGTGACCTCAAGCAATGGAAAGCAATTGAAATGGTTTGAATGGCAAAGACAAAAGCAGAAGTGACACCATTACCAACTTTTGTATTGAAGATCCAGGACTAAAATGAAATTGGATTGTTCGAAGTAGAGAGTGTTTATAGAACTGGCCTATCATAGGGTTCTTCTGCAGAGAAAGCTGAATTGAAAGCAGATCCAATTGTCAAATACAATTGGAGCACAAGCACCATAATGAAACTCATTCTAAATGGGCTTTTCAGCAAAAAAGAATAGGCAAACCAGGGGACATTGTCATTAGCAGCAAAAAGGCATTCTGGCATGTGGAAATTCAGGAAGGCTATTGAAAAAACTGGTAACATATTATGAGAATTTCTCAAATACCGGGCCATAATTTATTGAAAAATATTCGCTGCTCTTCAAAGTTTTCCTCGCTGATTTACATGTGAAAATGACGAACTGCAGCAAATTTTTTAGTTCAAACAGATTTGATGCAAAGAAGCCTTAAATCTTAGAGGTCCATAAATAAAGGTATTCAAATGTCATACCATAAAAACACCTACCAAAAATAATCAACGACGCGTCATCAGATGGTATTAATTGCAATATCACTCTGGCCAGGATAACCAACCCATGAAATCACTTGAATCGAGGGCTCGGGGACGACTTCTTTGAGAGAGACATATGGTCATGCTTTCCTGGAAAAGATTTAATGAATAAATTGAATACAAATAGCCGCCTGTCTGCTCAACAAGTCTAAATTTCATAAACAGTAACTATTTTTTAGTAACTCCTTTTGTAAGCCATGGCTTATAACTATGTTATCGCTTTGATCAAAGGGCGGTTGATGAATTAGGGTCAAAGTGAATTATGTTACACAGCTTCTCCCCTATTTTCAAATACCAAAAAATGGACAAAATTGTGTTGTCGAACTTTAAAAAAACTAAAAACTAAGTCTTCAGAATCTTAAAAAAAACGTGGCGCCGGAAATCTTAGCCTAGCAGTTTTCCACAGAAACTGATTCAAAGAACTTTGGCAATGATCAGTCAGAATACGAGAGAGTACTTTTTCTAAAACATAGTGATAATCAAATTTTGAGAAATAAAATCTATAGCTAGTATTGGGAATATTTACCGGGTGTATCGTACTGCGAGAAAATCTCAAAGTGACATAAGTTTGATCCTTTTGATTCGAATATATCTGCATTAATTATTCTGAGAAAAGGATAAGATATTTTCTGAGCTTCAATTTTTATAGATTGGCTTGCAGCTAATTAATGAGGGTGGCTGATGATACAACTGACATAAAGAGCTGTGACTACACTCAGTGGCGGATTTAAGGGGAAGCAACTAGGGGCAGTTGCCCCTCCCTCGACAAGTTGAAGCAAGTCTGGTGCCCCTTTTTGGAAATTTTGCACCCCTTTCGAAGAATGAATCATGTGAAAACGTTTCTGAGACCGATAGATTAAATTGCTTCAAGGATTACCTCAAAGCAATGTTGTTTATTCCGAAAATGGATCTGAAAATGTTAAATACAGCGTACTCTCGTCACCAATTTTTGAAAATTTTTCAGCGCCCCCACTACCAACTGCCCTTCCTTCAAGTTTGCTCTGGATCTGCCCCTGGCTACACTTGATTCTCAAAAGAAACTTCTACAAATTTTGCGGATGGTCTTCCAATGCTTAGGCTAAAGTCTTTAAGTGAAGGTTTTTTGCAAAGACTTTTGCAAAGTCTTCATTCCCTTTCTAAGAGTAAGATACATTTTCAGCAGGCAATGCGTGTACATTTTCTAACGAAACATATGCAATAGCTTTTCGTGATCTTTGCCTTTAACAGTTAAAAATCACAAAAATAAATTTAAGCTTGAGAAAATTTTTTCTTGATTCTTTTCAAACTCAAATCCTTTCCAGGAGAATTTATAATTTTCAAGCAAACAATTTCTAGAGTATCGACAGATAAAAATGAAGAAATTAAAATAAAACATCAGATTTCCAGACCACTAGAGGTGTTATAAACTATTTTTTTAAGAAAATTATGTGGAGAAAAAATAAAGATCTGAAAAGGGATAATTTTGTTCCGTGTTTGACCCGAAGAAAGCTACGTAAGATTAGCAAACCGTACGTTTTATACAACATAAGAAATGGACCACACGCAAATTTACATTAAAAAGAAAATGTCCATATTAGATTTTTGCTTTTTGGCCAGTAAGAAAGTTGTTATCTTTAAGTTTTTGCAAGATTCGTCAAACAATGGAAAAAATTTAATTTCGGATGATCTCTACCATTTATTTTTCATCAACGAAAACCTTACATCAAGCTTGTACCTTAACGGTATAATATGATTCTTATAAATTATGATTCTTATATCATTAGTATAATTTTTGCAATTTTCTGTATTTCAGAATATGATGATAAGCCCTTCCAGCAATAGATGAATAAAACGTTAAAAAATAAATGTTTCGGTCCCCAATATAAGAAAGCAATTTTTTAACCTTGATAGAGAATCTGTGGTTGGTAAAGGGTAATGATTGATTAAGAGAGGGGTGTTTTTATGAGCCGAATCAGGGGCGGACACTTGATAAAATATTGGGGGGCAAGCCTATTGTTTTAATAAGATGACGTCATATTTCCCATTGTTTTATTACAAAAGACCATTGTCCTCCAAAGTATTGGAGGGGCGGTCGCCCCCCCCCCCAAGTGTCCACCACTGAGCCGAATTCCAAGGGTAACTTTCGAGGGGTAATTTTGCCAGACATGGTCAATGACTTAGCAAAATCGAAGGCAATTCACTTTCAAATGACTTTTTGGTACATTATTTGAAACAGATATAGGGCTGAGTGCAAAAATTCAAAAAACCTTCTGAAAATTATAATTTCGAAAGACTGGCAGTTACACTGTTTTGGCAAATTTAAAAGATCTTTTTCAAACCCTCGAAAATAGGTGAAAACACTCGTTTTCAGTGGAATTTCAGCAAACTTCAAAGGACCGTTACAAACAGAACGTTTCTGTCAAACAAACAAAAGTTGATACATTATTTTGTTGTTTTCTCTGAATTTGATCTCGATCTATCAGGCAGAATTTTTTTGAAATTCACAATCCATGTACAGTCAAAACATAGCAACAAAGTAGCATTGATTTTCATTGTTTTGTGTTCATGCATTGTTTAAACAACTCGAAGATGACAACATTGAAAAACCATCATGGTAGCGATGATTCTATTCCGCAAAGTCTGAAAATATTCAAGTTTGATGAATGATCTAGTATTAGCTAAAGAATAATATTTTGGTGCTACAAAATTTGAAAAGGGTTTTGAAAAAAGCAAACATTTCACAACATACTACTGAAAGCTTTTTCCTCTGACACTCCTCAGAGCATAAAACGTCAGAATAAGGGTCCGAAAGAACATGATAAAAAGTGTATACCCAGTTGTGGATCGAAATGGGCCAATCAAAAAACGCAAGCACAAGACCAGTATAGTTGTCCAATCAGTACCACGTTATCATGAAAAAAATAACACTGGAGAAATAACATAAGCACGATATCTGTACGATGGTAACTCACCTTTCAATCTTCTTGAAATTCTGTCAGCTTAGTCCCTGATCAAACAACTCTGGTTTAGTGAACATCGTTTGATGAGTCATGATCTAGTGGAAACAAAGTTTGATATGAGTAAAAACATGATAGATTTATTACACATGATAAACTAGATTTAAAAACAAGGTAAGAAAACAAGTCTTTGGTACTGCGAAATTTGAAGATAGAAAAGCAGAGACTTCATTACTTTTTGTCTGACACTCTTCAAAGAACAAACATAACTTAACAAATGAAGACAAAGGGAAGATTACATCTATATGCCCTATACTGTAAGAATTATATAAAAAATATAAGACATATACTATATGAGGAGTAAGATAAAAGATACTTTAGTCTTTTATTGTTTTACTTTCCAATGTTTCTAAAAACTTGCACACTGCGCAAATATTGCATTTTGAAGAGTGTCAGATGATAAGAGACTAGTTGAGAAACTGATGTAAAAGGGTAAGGGTGGGGGAAAAGGAAAAATGGAAAAGTGGGAGACTGGAAAAAGACTGGAAAGAGAGGAAGCAAATAAAAAGTTGAAAATGGAAAAGGTGTAAGAGAGAGAAGGCAGACAGTGCAGGAGAAAGGATGAGAGAGAGTGAAAGGAAATGTGTGATGGTATGGAACATTGGGGTAGAGGAAAGAAAAATGACAAGACAGGAAGCAGACAGTAAGAGGAAGGAAGGAGGGCAGGGTCATTGTCACAATCATGACAATTGGAGCAGTTGGTGGGGATTGAAAAAAGAATCTAAGGGAAAGGATGGGGTACAGGAAAAAGCGAGAGATGACAAAGGGTACTGTTGACAAAGGGTACTTTTGCAAAATAATTTTCTGAGTAGGGACTTATTCAAGAGGGGGGGCTTCTTTCAAGGTGGGGGCTTATTTAACAAAAATTACTTTAGGGGAGGTATATTTCAAAAGGGGCCTATTCAAAGGTGGGGGCTTGCTCCATGAATAACAGTACTTATTATATCAGACAACCTTGAAATTGGCATTGCAGCTCAAAAAAGAATGACCAGCACAGGATGTCAACAAAGATTAGCAAGTCTTCCAGGAAATCTTTGAAACAAAGCAACAAGCAAATATTGCTCCCCGTTCCTCATTCGCAGAATGTACATTCAGTTGTTCACACTCTCTTTACATTATATAATTTTAACAAAGATTGTTTTGTGATTCCACTGAAAACCTTGAATACACTTCTACACTGCCTAGTTTAAATGTCATTTTCAAGTTGCCTGATGACTACATTGAGCATAAAGCTGCAACTCTAATTTAACAAATATACTATATAACTTACCCACCCTGTACAAAACACAAAAAGCTAAAATGAATACTGAATGCTCATGAATTAAAAAATGCAGCAAAGAAACAAAATACAATTTCAGCAAAACATATGACAAGAAAACAAATCTTCACCTCTATGTTATTCTGCTCTTCCAAAATCAATTAAGACTCTGACATTTCTGGTTTTTCTTCATTTTGCTCTTCACAATACTGCAAATTTCAGGTTGGATCTTTTTTGTATACCATCCACATCCTGTAAAAAAGAAAAATAATCATTTTTCAGTCAAGGTCAAACCTCTGGTGTTCTACTTTTTTAGAGGCCTCCCTGTCCCTTTCTCAACAAGTTGAGACTCAGCCTTCGCATTACATTGAAATCATCAAATTCTACGATAAAATAAAGCCAATGATGACACTATTTTTAGAACTATTGGCAAACATTCGAAAAATTTTAAAATGAGAAAAAAATAGTGCAATTAAAGACAATGTTGAAATCCGAACTTGTCAAGGCTTTGGGCCTAAGAAGTTATCTCGAAGAGATTTTAGACCAGAGTATAGCAGAAACATCATACAAGTCATTTAAAATGATAAGAAACAGCAATACCGTACCTTCTTTTAACTCTTTAGTCAATTTCTTCATCATTGCTTTGATAATATTTGGTTTTTCTGCCTCACATTGCCAAGTACAAGGAATCATGGACATTTTTTTCCTTCACCCTGACCTGAACAAGACTCAAGTTAGCGCAATGCATTGTGGGTGCTCCTCCGCGTCATTTAGAAATATTTGAATCAACGAATAAATTTTCACAAAGAAATATTTGTTGAAATTATAAAAGTGTAGCTTTATCTTCTTAACAAATTCTATAGGAATAACATCAAAAACACAAGACTTTTGTTTCCCTTAGAATTCAAAGCTGTGTCCAAAGCTGAGTTTTTGTCTATTTCTTCATTCAGACAGTTGTAATTTAATTGATTGTCTTATAAAAATTTTCAATCAGCTTTGCCTTGAAGGCCTAGAGAATAAGATCAGCAAAATTCTACCATATCAACATACAACACAAGGAGTAGGAAGGATCTCATTCAGCGGCGGCTCCAGCCTGGGATAAGTGGGTGGGGGGCATTAGAGCACACAAAAAGAGGTTTTTTTGCACTATGGCCCAATTGCTTGAAACAATGCCCCACAATCCATTAGAAAAATCGATTCATTCGCTCGATTTTAAAAGAACAAAGATCTTACCTATTGAGCCAACAGAAATCAGTTCGGCATGAATCTTTGGAAGATTAGGCGATATATTTCAAATTTTTTAGAGTAAACTTTTTTGTATATAATATCTGAATGGATGTCGTATATAAATAGAAACAACGTTGGCACTAATAGGTGTAAAGATATTTAAGATTTCTTTCGAAAGGGTAGCACCCAAAAAACTCATGTGGATTATTCTTCAATTTAGAGTAGTCAATTCAATTACATCACTTAAAACTAAAATAAAAAATCAATTTTTTGAACAATATTGAAGGAACGTGATGCTGTACACTACAGCTTCCAAACATGTCACCAAAACTGACGTGACGTAGCCTGTGTTCCAGACCCCTGACGTGACAAAGAAAATCAAACAATCCAAAATTTCAACTTTCATAGAGCATTTTGTATGGTCATTTTGCCGGTTTCAATTTTTATCACTTTCTACTCCAAAATTGCTTTTCTGCAGACATTCTGGTCTTAATTTTGCTCTACAACAAAATGTTTACTCCTTAACAAACCACTGTTCCAATGTTCATCCTTTCCAAGTCTCTTTGTCAAACGCACGAACTCAATCCCATAACTCTTCCTCCCTTCCTAGATTTAGTAAACTCTGGAAGGCTCTACCCCCATCCTGTTTCCCAAACAACATGTCCCTATTCAAAACAAAAATAAACGAGCTTGATTCCCCCCTACATAATCCCTCCTCCCTTTTCCTCAAGGGCCTAAACCAATCGTTCTTTTCTTCCTGGCATACCATAGCCTGAATTTCAATTGAAGTTAGGTTTAAATTTTGCATGAGTTGAAAGAAAAACAGAACAGAACCTCCAAATAGCAAGCTCTCCTTATTGATCACAACAAAATTTGAGAAAATCACATAAACAGAGAATGAAAAAGAGGCTACACGACATCTGTACTGGCCTCAAACTGATACAGTAGGCGGGCCATTTTGAAAGAGTCTCTTTTTAATAATACAATGCAACAAACGCTATTAATTCAAAAACGAAACACTCCTAATTTAATTTAATATATCTAGTAACTAAGCGAATTGAGGAGAACAACTTCGGTTTTTGGCAAGGTAAATGCCCCCGGCTTCGAATCGTAACCCAGGAGATCGGAGGGAGAAAATACCCCAAGAGCAGTTTTGAAGGAAACAGGAATTCGACTTTGAGAGACAGAAAATAATAAATAGAAGAGATAGGTCTGGCATCTGTCCAGAACATTGCTAGGATCTGTCCAGAAAAGAATTATCTTTATAATTCTTTAATTCTTCTTTATGTTTAAGACAATATAAGTAAATATGTTTTTAATAAAAACGCTGTAAAAATTGTTGCTTATTGGGCTTGTGAAGCTGGGAAACGGCCAGGGCAGTTCTAGAACAAAAAGACTTAAAAGCTGTGACGTTCTGAAAAGGTATGAAGAAGGAGAGCATTTACAAAAGGCCTAGATGATGTAGTGGAAAATTAACATGGTTTACCACTGGAAGGTCATAAAAGTGAATACAGACTATAAAAAACACAGGTTACCACAGAGTTACCTTTAGTTACATAAATAAACAATGGAAAGGAAAGCTTAATCTGTATATTAAGGTGAGGCTAACCTTTAGTAACACTAGGGTAGAAATGAAGCAGTCCCAAACCAAAGTTGCTCCCCCAGTTGTGACGGTAACACATAACGGAATTATATTAATTAAAATCAATGTAAATGGTCCTCGGCAACGCTGCCATGTTTTCAAAAAATTACCATAACAACAGCGTGCTACAATTATACACGTGCTAGCAACCTGTTTAAGAATCGAGCCTCCTTAATTCTAATGATTTACTTTTGATACATTCTTAAAATAGGTCACTGTGTTGCATCTAATAGGCATATCCAAGCTCCAAGCGGGTTGTTTATTTACGCATATCCATGCCTCAAAGCAGAAGCAATGTATGTTTTTCAAATGATATCAACAGAACTTGTCTTGTATGACAAATATAGGTTGGCCCAGCTTGCATGTTTTCTTGGCTATTGTATCACTGGATTACTAAATGTCATAATGCTCAAGCCTATATTCTGAAAGTATGGATGTTTATACTTTGATAAGGGAAACTGGAAAACGCTATTCCACTGTCACTGACTGTTTTGATAATAAACAAAGCAGTGATGCATGGAATGACAACCTGGCTGTTGCTTGTGGAGGCGATTCTGACGGGAAGATTTCGACCCTTCAAAATGCTTTCCTACACAACAAAACAATAACACAACAAGCAATACTGCACTTTTCTAGGTATCTTACATTGGCCTTAAGGGCACATACCATATACCTAAACCTTATCCTGCAAATCTACGATTCCACTCAATTGTGTAACAGATCTGTAACCAAACCTATTGAACAGTCCTTTTGACTATTGATGCAGCGAAAGGTTAGAAATCAAAGACTGCAAATCATGGTTTATGAAGCAAAAACGGTGAATTATCAGCTACCAGTCAAAGGCTATACCTCAAGCTTCAATGATCGAAGTTCATCAGTCAAAGGCCAAAAGTCAAAGGCCACAGGTCAAAGACTGAAAATCGCAGGTCATGGATCAAAGGCCAGAAATTTAGGGCTATGGATCAAAGGCCAAAAATCTAAGACCTTGGATCAACATCAAAAAATAAATGCCAGAAATCGTAGACCCAAAAACCAAGAGCAGTGACTTAGTAGCCCCAAATAAATCACTTGGAATTTACATCCAAGTTTTAGGACCATGAATTTCATACCATAATTACGCAATACCGCTTTACTATCAAGCATACATCAAAATATTAACTCACATTATGGTATAACTGATATACTTCAATGGCGATGACACCAGCATAGATATTTACAATAATATATGATACTATATGCAAATTTATGCAAATTAATGCCCTCACACTTGCACTTCATTGGTTGAAAACTAAGCAAACGTCATTTAATATAACTTTTCAAATCTTTTTAACTTTCTCACCAACCACGACCGGATTTTGTCTTGCTATTTGCTCTCTGGCATCTGCTTTATAATCGAAGGTGCATTCGTGTTTGTCGGAATATCGGTGAAGTCCGCAAAAAAGACCGTTACATCTACAGATGAATCCTAAAGGGACAAAAAAGACAAAAATACAGAACTGGCAAAACTAAGGGGCACAGACAATGGCACAAAATGTAAAAACAATCAAGTATCAAGTTAACATGGCACAAGATATACTGAAACAAAGCCATCTGTATTACACAGACCAGCTCAAAGAATGACAATATGCAGGTAGGTATATTAAACAAACAGGAAAATGTGGAATACAAAGACACAGGCAAAAGACAGAACAAGGACAACACAAGCCACCAGAGATAATGAAAAATTCATAACAAAGGATGGAAAGGGAAAATGGAAGTGCGAGGAAGAGGGTAAATGAAGAGGGAAAGAAGGAAACTGGAAAAGAACAGAAATAGTAACTCAGAGAAAGAACAATAAAATGTAGAAAAATGAGTGACAAGGGTTTTTATGGGGAAAGAGCCTGGCTTATGTATTTCATGATGCTCTTTCAGGTTACACAATCCCAATTCAAATCACTCCAGGAAACTATAGATGACAAACTGCCTTACTCTAGTGTTTCTAATAGAAGGGGGGGGTAATAAAAGGGGGGTGTTCATTTCAGCCAATTTTCAATAGAAGGGGGTGTAAATAGAAGGGGGTGTTCATTTCGGCCAATTTTCAATAGAAGGCGGTGTTTATAGAAGTGGGTGTTCATTTCAAAAAAATTTTTAACCAGTTTTCAATAGAAGGGTGTTGCTAATAGAAGGGGGTGTTCAGGTTGGCCAATTTTCAATAAAATGTCAGCAAATTTAAATAGCAAAGGGGAGCTAATAGAAGGAGTGGGTGTTGGTAAATATTTTAATTGTAAAGCAATGGAATTAGTAGGATGGTGACACTGGTTTCTTTATAATGGATAGATGGTTAGAGATAAAGATAGACAACATAACAAGCCGAATTATGACCATTAAAGAATAACAACATAACATACCAAGGGGAATTATTGACAAGTGAAAATTGCGTGTTCTGGTCATGACAGATTTGTAAAGTTTAATCGAAGGGGGTACTAATAAGCGATGGGGGAAGGGCAAATTCTTCTTAAATTGATACACACAGGGGGCCTGTCTATTAGAGACACTAGAGTAGATTAACTGAACACTCGTATTGACTAGCATAAACAAATAGATGAAACACAGACAAGAACTTCAATAAACAGACATGTACCTGTTAAACCAACTTTCTTCCTACAAACATTACATCTGTTCTTTTTCTTTCCTTTTTCCGGTGATTCTAAATTAGTTGCAATTGCTTCAGGTAACGAGATATCTGGTAATGGTTCTTCAACGGTTTGTTTAGCAGAGATGTTTTCTGATGATGTTGCAATGGCTGCCTCCTTTTGGTTTAAGGCTGTGAGGTCTGGAGTCTGGGTAGTCGACGTGGATGTGGTTGCTACAGACAAATAATAGGATTGCTTATCAATTAATGTTCAAACTAAAACTTTAATCTTAACTTAACCTTGTCAGAATCAAAACCATCTACTGGACAATCTGATTGCTTGAATTAGACCTGTCAATTAACAAACAGTTATTATGAGCTCAAAAGATTTTCTTGTCTGGCACCTGGATATCACTAAAAACTATTAGTCCAATTGATTGGTTAACTACAAACTTAAATTAACAACAAAACAAATAAAAAACTTGTGACTGGAGTGGCTGAACTGATGGAGTATTTATACTTGTCCCTTGACAGTATACAATATAAAAACAATTCAATATTACCTGGGGAACTTCTTGCCGCTGCTTGGGAAGCATTTTGACTCTGTTTAACTGCATCTTTATAGCATTTTGAGCACAGGCCGTCTGATGCCTGGTTGCCATAGAAACCACATCCGGTTTTGCAGGGGGTAGGTTGTTGGGTTTGGTTTGCTTCTCCCTCCATGTTTTTTTAATTTTATCTGAAATCAAGAAATGATTGAAATGATAATCACATATTTCATGACTTGCATTTTATATGAAAATTGCACAAAATTGACCAAACCTATGGACATATCACATAATGCTGGTTCTTTCCAAAGTTTATGAAACAGATGCTGCCACGATTTCTTTAAATTATGGGGAGCTGAGACGCTACTGGCCCTAGTTTATGATAAAGGGATACAGCTTGTAGGAAGACAAGAGTCCACCATTGTTGTACAGCCTCCTTTCAAATGGTGGACCATTACCATCCTATGAAGGAGGCCTAGTTGTATGGAAAGAAAAGGGTGGGGGGGGGGGTTGAGAAAAATGCTCAAGAAACAATGCCAAAAGCAAAACTGTGCTGCTGTTGGCATTAACAGGAGAGCTTTGCCCAGTGGAGCCCCCTAGCAAAACACCCATATACAGAGTCTGAAGTCTTCTTATTGCCCTTTCATTAAAAACCCTTCAGAAAAAGCCCTGGTTTAGCATCATATTAGGTGATAGTACCATACCATTCCGTAAATACCATATTATTCTTTTTATTTCATTTTTATTTTCTTTATTTCTTTTTTTTCAGTCTAAATTACGAAAATAAATAAATCTAAGTGGGGGCTCATGGCTCGATAGCTCTTTATGAGCCTTTTCTAAGCGTTCCAAGTACCCCAAGCGCCACATTAGTACATTATATTGAAATTCATGGTTATTCTTGTTAATTAATTTATCTTTAAAATATTCTTAAAGTTGCTATTAAATCATTGCTAATTATCTAGGTTATATATTCCACATATATTGTAATTAATGGTTGCTTGAATGAAAAAAATTTAATTATAATTTGATTTTACAAGAAATTCCCTTCAATTGCTATTTAGTTTTGTTTTTCTTGTATCTTTGCTTTATGTTTAGTTTCTTTTCTATGATGAATTTGCAGTTTTAATTAAAATTTTATGTAGAGGGAATTTAAAATTATGAATAATTACACAAACAGGAGTTTATTAAATTTTGATAAAGGAATGACAGGAAATGATTTGATGGTTAAATTATAAATGTATAATTACAAATTAATGAGAAAGATCACCTGTTCTGAAAACAAAAGAAACTGATCAAAATGTTAAAAATTTATAATCTTTCTAATGAATTCAATCATGCATTTTAGAAATAGAAATTTACAGGATTTAGGAAATCAGACATCATGAAAAATATTTCAAAAAATAACTAAAACCAACTCTTTTGTCACTATCAGATAAAATTAGAATGTATATGTTTTCTATCAATTTCTCTAAGGTCTCTGTGTTAGCAGGCAACTTAAAGATGGGAATAATTAGGGTGCCTCTACCCTAGTGTGGAAATATCAAGGATTTGGCTAGCTACTAACTGTAAACAAAAAATCAGTTTATCTCATTATTCACAAAAATGTTTGAGAGACCCCTGGTCTTACTGTGGATGGTAGCCATATTGGACAAATAAACAGCCTTATTTGGGAATCATACCTAATATGGCTTACATTGAACCAAACAGCCTAAACTTAACAATGTCTTCCTACTGTGATATTAATGAAACTCTCTCCTAACCAGCTTGAATCTACAACATAGAGATTTCAAAAGACACAAAAGCTTCTTTTCAATCTATTGTGTTGCTAGGGATCAATCTTAAGGTGACCAGCAGATAGAACCTGTGTTTGATAAAGAAACCTAGTTTCTAACTGGAAAAACTGGCTGATATCCAAAAATACAAGGAACAAAAACAGGACAAAGAAATATCTGAGCCCACAATTTTCACATCTACATAAAAAAATATCAAGACATTGCCTGACCATGTAAACCAAAAATTGCCTAATTTTGATTCTAAATTAGATACAAATTTTGTAACAGACCTTACAGGGCTCGAGTACAATCTCAAGTACATTTATTACAAGTACAATCTCGGTGTTCAACTACTTTTGGCGGGCATTGTAGGATGTTCAAAATCCTGGTAACTAAGGGAGGACAAGGTAAAGCCGGGCCAACATAAGTTAGCAAATTTGCTTAGGTTCAAGACCCAGCAATGACGGACGCCTGGGGATGAGGGGATGGTTCCCCCACCCCCCCCCCCCAATTTTTTGGAGGACAATGATCTTTTGTTCTAAAACAATGTGGAAATGTGATGTCATCTTATCAAAACAATAGGTTTCCTCCCCCCTCCCCCCAATATTTGACCAAGTGTCCAACCCAGGGCCATGAAAAAACCTACTGCTTGGCCTGATTTGGTTCACATGCTACAGATAGTTTAGTTATTGTGACTCTAACTTCACTTATGTTTCTGGTGGTGAGAATAGAGCATAAACAGAATCTAATAGTATAGCTTTATTGCTAAAGTTATACATTTATACTACAATGATATTATTGGAAATTATTACAGTCAATAAACACCAATAATACTGTTCAACCCTATAGCATATTGCTATAAATTGCATTAATATTGTCATTACAATGTTAAGTGCTACATAACTGCTCTGAAACAACCCACTCCTTGGATAATATGCTATTTAATAACATAATTGCATGGCCCTGTATCAAAAAGTAGGATTCCATGCTTCTGGAATGGCATCTGGCTGGTAAGGCAAGTTTCGCTTAAACAAAGTAAGGGCAGGTGAGGGGCAAATCACTCTATAAAAATATTGTGCGTGTTTGCTTGAAATCCTATTGTTTTATTTTGAAATCCCTGGAAATTCTTTTGATTTTGAAAAAATCTTGTAGGCTATCTACAAGAGTGAGTTGCCCCTCTGTAATAGCGCTTGACTGATGGGAGTATCATTTAAATGAGCTCTTTTGGATAAACCCCAAAAGGGATGGGCAATAATGCCAAACAGGGGGTATTGTTCTTGGCCATCTCTGGGGGCTAAGCTCGGTGATGTTACAAAGTAAAGACACCTTTAGTTTAGAAAATAAGGGCCCTGGACCTTAAGCCCCCCCCCCATGCAAAATCCTCCTGACACTTGATGACATAAAGAACTATGGGCTTTTACAACTGATAATGATTTCTTGCTTAGGCACAACAAAAGCCCCCATTAAGAAGCCCCCCTCAAAGTACCTCAGAGAAAATTGTCTTTGATTCATTCATGTTCCTGAAATTCACCCTGGACATATTTTGAAATCTGCGTTATTTCATTATACAAATATAAATAATAAAATACACTTTCTCTTTTACACTAAATTGAATCTTTTAATTATTAATATGAGTAAATAGATTCCCTTTCCATTTGTATATAATTTTCCCACAGTACTGAACATGAAATTAAGAAATTAAAGATTAATTTGCTTTTATTATTCCAATCTGTAAACTAAATTTATCAATTATGCTATTTGAAAAGTAAACAACTTTTGTGTGAAAGAACAAAACAGGTTTTCAGATCTAAGAAACTTTGTGTTTTTAACAATAAGACAAGTTTTAAGTTTAGGACAGGCAGATGAAGAGAGGAATTTGGGATTTTGGAGGTAATGTCTTGAAAAAATGATAAACAATAATTGATTGTCAGTAATTACAAAGATTTCTTTGTGCTTATAAACATGCTGGTTCGTCACGCTAACATCACAGCACTATTGAAAGTAAAACCACACCAAATGTCATGTGACACCAGCTAACCTGAAGAAAAACATTTGAAAAAGCCTTCAACACCTTCCAGCGTGCTGAAGAAATAGCTTTTGTTTGGGCAGTAAGTTATGAAACTAGAATGAATCCTTGACTGGTGATTTTTCAAACAACGAAGATGGACTTTTACAGAAACATTGAACACGATGGCCCCTTACGATTACAATCAAAGCCAAACAGCGGCTGTGTCAAAACAAATACAGCCAAATGACAAAGAGAAAGCACTTTCAAAGTTTTGATATCTGCTTCATTTCCCCCTCAAGGTAAATCAAAAACACGATGTTATCAACTACTTTCGAACTTCCACGAAAGTATTCAACCATTTAGTCGATGAACTTCAGGCCTAAATAAAACGCTCTACCACAACATCATGACAAAGCATTTTATTCTTCTATCCTTCAATTTCCGTTATGAATACGAAATCACATAGTTGGATAAAAAACCTTGATGAAAATCACTGTGTTTACGGCTGGAAATAGAAAGGTTATTGTCGGACTTAGCTTGTGACTCAACAGCATCGCCTCATAAACAAATTTGGCAAGAGGCCTAATATAAAATGCTTCTTAAATCTCGGTTTTTTAACTAGCACCGCGCTTCAGAAACATCTGACACTGCCAATGTTAAGAAAGCTGTAAAATATTGTCCAAACGATGTCTTGCTGGTTCAAACCGGTTGAGGTCCAGCGAAAATAGCTTCCCTTCACAACAGCGTGTTTTGTTATTTGTCTCTTTGACAAACAAAGAAATTTCCAGCCAAAATGGATTCTCAACTCCTTTTCTTTTGAAAAATCCTCTAAGAACTGGCAATAAATACTACCAATTTCTATCCATAACTTTAGTACTGATGTTTAATATGATTTTAAGACAATTTATTCAACGATCGCGAGTGAAATTGCTGAAATCTTTTTAGACTAACGGGAGGAAAACAAAAAACGGACATATTGAGCCGTTGGCCTACCTTGAAGTTTAGACGGTTTCCTCAGAACATTTGTTTCCTTTTAAACGAACAAAATGGTTCTTAAAACCCTAAAGAAACTATTCTGCGATTCAATATGCTACCGAAAACTGTACGACTCTCCTATGTCTCGATAAAAACAACATAATTCCTGAACCATCGTGAATCATCAACAACCGATTAAGGGCATGGCCTAAACTGGCTTTGAGTTTGAAGTCTTCAACAGCTTAAAACCGAACTTTAAGGCTTTAACAAAATAATGGCATCTTACCTGTCTCTACAAAGAATATTTCTACAAACTCTGTTGTATTTTCAAAGCATTCAACTCTGTTTTCCGCGTCGTTTTTCGCTCAGGATTTTTAATCCCGAGGCGAAACTCTTGTTTCCTTTATGTTACTGAGTCGGAATAGCTTTCCTTATGACGTCATAATGAATTCACGGATTCTAAAGGTCCCGGATGAACACATTTGTTCGGAGTGGGAGACGAAAAAATGTCATTAACTTCAGGAAGTAAACTGCAATTAACAAAAGGGTTATATTCAAACCAAGCAACCTGCTCTTTGGCAAATTTCCGGACCGATTATTTTCTTCTCTTCATGAAATAGCACGTTTTCAATTAATGAGTAAGTGAAAGGAAATGGAGGGGGTGAAGCGACCCTGCTATGAGAACCAAGGGCAGGGGAATTGCGTTTCACAAAAAGTGGCCTGATCTCGAAAAATTCAATTGTGGACAAGAAATCTCTTTTTCACCCCCCCCCCCCCCCCCACCCCTACACCTCGCCAGTTGCCTATAGATCCAACCCATAGATTCACCCCACCCCCCAAATCCCCCTCCAAAATTGATATCCTCTATGAAAATCTGGCCTCTTTTACGACGCAAAGAAATTTTGAAAGCAGGATAAAAATAATCCTGTCCCTGTTTTCCCACATTCATCTCGATCAAATATACGCATTCAAGGCCAATGTATCAATTCACCCTGAATTAAACTTGAATTATCTGCTAACGTTCCCCTCCCCTGAAATAATTTAAAATTCGATTTGTCAATCTGGCCTGCTTTACGATGCCCAATAACGTTTAAAAACGATGACAATTGAAAGATAAAAATAACCCCCTCCTTTCTGCCCTATATCCAGCACTCTCTCGTCATGATAAAATTTCTTTCCAATGCGGAAATACTTTGGCAAGTGGATCAAATTATTCCCTTGGTTATGTTGTTCTGATCAGGTTAACTTTCATTGCATTATTGGTATAAATAGAAATTACTTTTATAATTTCGATTTTCCTTCTTACTTTTTGGCATCTAGAAACACCCTTTATACTTAATTATCAAAGACACTGAACTTCAGGGTCTGAGAACTTCCATCCATTTAAATCCAAAAACACAGTGGGCTCAATTTCCCCTAATTAACATACAATTGCTCGCTTCCCCAAGACAAGAGGAATGTAGAGAACATGAGGGCCCTTGAAGAAATATTGTATAAAGCAATTTTAAAGTGAGAAAAGTTTGTATTTGTTTCTCCCTAGCATCTGAAGGTAGTTTTAAGGACACTGAGAAGCTTATGCAGTATGCGGTATTGAGCAATGTCCTGGCCCTTCCTCTCGATGTGACCACACCTCATGATTCCTGCACCTGGAATTACAGAGGACTGGCGACTCTCCTCACTCTGGGTGAAGGTTTGGTCAGGTCAGGACTCGAACCACGGACCCTTGGATCTGTAGTCAGCGCCTCTAACAACTGAGCCGTCCTCGCATCCTTGAATCTTGGATCTGAGACCCTAACCACTGGGCCATCTTCGCACGAAAAGTTAGTACCGTTTCTGAGAGGGTTGGAGAGGCTGCCCCCCTTAGGAAAGGGTGGGAAGCTTTACACTTCTGTAGACCTTAGTTTTTAAGCAAATTATCTTCACTAATAGAGGTTAAAAAGAGGTTAGTAGACTGGAATTTAGGAACCTGAGATGCTGGGAATCAAATAATGTAAAGGTGTTGAACATTTTAAAAGAGGAAAAAGAAGACAATCTTAAGAGAAGATAGACTTACCTTGCAGGTCTAGTACCCGAAGAAGCTGAAATTAATTGAAAGTTAAAATCAAAACAAAAACATTAACAAGATGAAATAATACTAATACAGAAGTAATGTAATTACACAATAGAATAAGAAAATAGTGTATTAACGCCGCCATGTATCTATTCAGAGAAACTTTATGCAATTAAGCATTTCAATTTCTTTGTGTAATTTTTTTATTTACAAAGATGAAGTTTTTGTTATGTGTTATTCCTCCGGCAGCGAGTTCAACATTTTAATGTCATCAAAAGTGAGAAAGTTTCTCTCTCTTTTGGAAGTTTGTTGAAACTGTTAAAAAAACCATTATCTTGATGAGAATATTGCCTTGTATTGCAGTTGTGGAGTTTATTTGTATTGATAATCTCGTATACATTTAACAAATCTTATTCGGAAGAGATTTATAATGAAAAAAGAAGATAGGAAATCAAGATGAGAAGGAAGAGAGGGATAACAGAAGAAAGAAGAAGATGACAGAGAAGAAGATGAAGAAAAGAAAAATTGAAAAGAACACTGAGAAGAAATGGAAGTTGAAAAAAATACCACAAACAGCAAATGGTTTTTGATTTGATTAAATTTCATAACGTAAATTTGTTCAGAAAGGCGCAGTCTTTTCGTTATGTAATTTTAGTCTAAGTCTTCCCAATAAATTTTTGCCATTGAAAAACTTTCACTTTTGAGTTATAACCATAAAAACATAAAAACTTTTCACGTTACTGCATATATCAGCGAAGTATGAACACAAGCTGAGTGACCCAGTAAGGCCATGTCGAATGACCTTGGACACGTTTCAGAGATCGCTAAACAAATTCAATTTTTTTAATAACCACACTATGCATTTCAAAGACATTTTCCACACAAGAATGCTTTATCAAAATATTAAGAGTCAAAGAAAGTTTATTGAACATATGTAGTATTGCAAAGTCATTAAATCTAGAAATTTACCCAATCTACATTCTTAATCATGAAACATCTATCCAGGAAGACCCAATGATGGTAAGATCTTTTTATAAATAGGGTATTCTTTCTTTATCGCTTAAAATTTAATAGTTACTATATGTTATGATTAATTTTGCAAAACCTAGTATTTCATAATGGCGTTATAATATCTTCGGTGATCCAGACTTATTGCTTGCCAGTTCCAGCAAAAGGGACCATTTTGACAAGTTTTTTCTCATTTCTTATGCAAAAAACTTTTAGCATTAAGCAAAATTTGCCCTCTTAATGCAGTTGGCAATTGCTGGAACTACTCGATAATTTTAGTTTACACGCAATTTTGGCAATAACAATACCTAACAATTTTTCGTAACATATTTTTTCCATTTTCATACCCTCCCGATTTGTGTCTTAAGGCAAATAAATATTTTTTATAGTTTTCGATTTATCTTCGTACCTGCGAATGTCTTGAAACATAAACAATATTTTTAAAAACTTTTGGAAATACGCATTTTTAGTATTTAATGATGAGTGTTTAAAAAAAGTCTTTTAAAATTCCTTGCACTAATATCTTCGAATTTCCAAAAGTTTCCAACATTCTTTGAACTTAAGTGCATAAACCATATTAGCTTTTTCTAAGGGGATCAAACATGAGTTGAGGATCAAAGCTTTTGTATTGATAAAAGAGGAACAATAGTCTAGTTTCGTACGAAAAAAATTTCTCTTGGAAGGGAGGGTAAATTGACCCCTGGTTAGCATGATTGAAAGGGCTCTATGTACACGTGTCAATATTTCAATTCAATGACACAATAGAAGTGTAATAAAGATGTCTAAATATCAGAGTCGAGTCAAAATTTGCAAAAATAAAATCAATTCTTGTTCGACTTTCCATGCTCTCGTTCGTAATAGGTTGAATACAAAGCAGGCATGTCTTTCTAAAACGAGTCTCATTCCAAACGAGGTCATGTCGTAACAATGTAGCTAGCACATATCAAACACGTTCTGAGATTTTTAGTGACCCTAGAGTTTTTGTCCTAGCTAACCCTCTGGGAGCCTCTGTTATTGGCCTAACACAGTAACAATTTGGCAGTTATCACTTGGCTAAACCAAAACTCAAGGTCCAAATATTGATATCACATAAAATTGTTTTTGTGATTACATTTTGGTAAGTTGGTTTTAAAGTTATAATCAATTAAGTGTGTTTTGCGACAAGTTGGTTTTAAATTGCCATTTAGATGGCAAAACCAATTCTTCCGAGATAATAATTAAAGTCTCGACCAACAGCATTGAGAGCATGTTTTCTTGAAAATCTCCAGAGCACCTCCAGAAAGATGACACGGTTGTCTTATTAACACCATAGCTAGAAATTAAGCATTTCCCTCAGACAAAAGCTCTCTTGGAATGTAAAGATAATAAAGCTACCCACTGGAAAGTATATTACATTCTGGAAAGGTATTTTTGCTTTGTGTTTAAAAACTACGTGTGCTTTGGGCGAAAACTGTATGAATCTTCAGGATCAATGACGTTATTTTCAGCGATCGTAGTTGCTATGGTTTCTGTTTTGCTGACGTGATCGTGACCTGCCATGACAACAAACGAAAGCTTTTAGTGGGCACGTGATTCACTGTGAGTTAATCATTGAAAACACTTTAAATACATAAATGTAGAATTTTTGTGACGAACTTGAAGTTGAGTGGGAAGTGCAGTGGGAAATCCTCTTTGTCTCGATAAACAGTTACGTAAAACCCAATCAAAGTTTGATTCAAACATTCCTTGTCTGAAACAGCTGGTTTCTGATACTCTACTCTGCTATCAAGATAACATCTGGAAACTCCTATGTAATCCTGCTGTTTTGTACATACAGATCGCTTCAATAAATTGAAACAGAAGCCTGACGTAAGTTGGAAAGTGGTGGGGGAAAGGGTTAACTAAAGACTAAAAACAAAAACTAACAGGACAAAAGTATTGCAACACCCAAGTGAAAATGGCATCCAAAAAAATGAACTTTTGTAAACTTATATCTTTACGGTGAAAAATTCCGGTTAAAAGAGAAAACAATCAGGCTAAACCAGTAATCAAATTTTTTGAAATTTATTGAGGATTTCGAAATACTGTACTTAGAATTACGATATTGATTGAGAATGAAACAGAATCCCAGTGCATTTCATCAACAAATTTTGTGCATCAGTTTCAAAGCAATTTTCCGCACTCATCAGAGCCAGAAGCACCTCCACAAAATGTGTGTTTAATTTAAAGTTACTTGAATTGCTGATTTAAAATGATTAAAAAATAAAAATGAATATTTGAATTAACGCATCATTGAATTTTCAGTTTTATTTGCGCGCCATTGGCTGATTAAACAATAGCTTATCCAGAGAACAACAAATTTATTGCGTGACCCGCCATTTATCGCCTTCGCAGGTGTTGCAATATTTTTGTCATGGTAGTGTACAATAAGCTTATCTTGTAGCAAGGGTTGTGGAGATACATTGGTCTGTAGTTCAAATCACCGAAATGAAATAACTTCTTTTAGAGTGAGGAGAGTCGCCAGGTCGCTGTAATTCTAGGCGTACATATGTATACGATTGAGACCATACAAAAAACTGAAAAAAGCAACCAAAGATGAAAATCAAATTTATCATTCAAAATTACATCTATACTATTAAAACTATTTTCTGGAAGATTTAAATGTTATTTTGACTTTCAGATGGGGTAGCAATTGTTAGAGGTACGCGGAGATTGTTGTAGATATGCGAGAATGATACACAACAAATTCAACAATGAAACGAAGTCAGCCATATTGAAATTAAAAGTACGAGGTAAATCTCATAGGTTAAGTACCTCATGTAAAGATGAAACGTCACTTCAGTACAACAATGTCGAGTATACATAACTTTTCTTCAAATATTTTAAAATGCAAAATGAATACCAAAATTGCAATTTTTTTCTTCAATTTTCCACTGCTTATAGAATGACATAGTTAATAGAATATTCAGCAAAAATTTGGTTCAAGTCTCATTCATAGTTTTTAGGGAAAATGCAATCATACAAATGTACTCTTTTTTATAAGAACAATTTTGTAAGAACACGAGCCTCGAAATTGGTCAAAAGTTAAAACACATTAAGAACAAGCTGAGGGTGAGCTTCTGCAAAATGCAATTTTGAACAACGTTTTATCTCAAAAACGAGGATTTTTCAACGAATATTGAAATTAACCCACTTTCCTCATAGTCCAAAAATTTGCTGTTCCTTTGTACGATTCAGATTTTACAGAAAAAAAACATTGAAAAAATGTGGAATTCAAAATTATCAATTACAGTGACATCAACACAATTAAAATTAATTTTTGGAAGATTGAAGGATGCGAAGACAATTGCACTCTATTAGATTGTCGTGCTGTTTTGAAGTAAGATGGACTCAGTATACAACTTCAAATTCAAGACAACATCTTAAGTTCGTTCGCTTTTATGACTGACTTCATAAAGGTACTGAGCCTAAAGACCAAGTTCTTTTGGGAAGTCTACGAAATTATGATTTCCTGCCCGTAATGTATTTTGGGGTTCATGTGATATATTTGGGTAGATTTCAGAAAAAGTTGCAACGCAATTCAGCTAAGGTTTTTTAAATTGGAAAAGTATTGAAAAGATTCCTCTCAAGGCTACAGCAGCTGAACGATACTAGGCCTCTCGGTGGTATATGGGAGGAACATTTAATTGGGAATGTTATATAACAGGGACTATAATCCTCCCAACTTGTTTGCAATAATAGGCTAGGAAATGTTTTGAAAGTTTATGCTAACGAACCTATTAGTAGCAGTTCTTCTTGACTGGGAACCCGTTTTCATTCGTTTTCGTTATATTCTATCTTGTTTGATCCAAAATAAACCTGTATCTTATCTAACACGACTTTGAAATTTAAATCTTCTCTGGATCGTTGTGTTTATGAAGAAGGACAGAAAAAAGCAAATATTCTCTGAAAGGGATGTTTTCCGGAGTTTCAAGGGTCGTTGCCGTAACAAAACTTAGGGGCAAGCCCCTAGCTCCTTTCCAGCCATTCCCTTTTGGGCTGGTGCGTGGTGTCTGCGGTCAAAACAAGATGCAGATAAACATCGCGAAAATAGAAAATGAAGAGACAACCACAATTTTTACGTCAGTGAGAGAAGATATAATTGGCCATCCATAACGAGGTTCTCGTTAGTAATAAACATTTTTGAGGAAGAGGAAAAGATTTGATGACAAAGAGTTTGAGGGGCTGAGTGCAAGTAAAAAATTTTCATAAGCAAAAAGAGACTTAAGAAAGCTTCATCCAGCTTTTGTCCCAGACAAAAATTTAGCAAGATTTCATTTAATTATGCATTGAAGTTTGAGAAGTGAATGATTTTGATCACAAAGATCTGAGACTTATTCTTAGAGGAATTCTACCAGGCGAGACAATGGCTCGGATTCTCGAAGCAAACTCTAATTCTGCTAATGTAGAGAGGCTGATTCCCACCTACAACAAGATAGAAGCAGGTGGGGAAAGCAGCATAGCTCCAGAAAAATTTAACAAATATATGAATATTGCAATAAATTTGTTTCTTCTTGCAAGTTTCGAGTTCTGTGAACGACTGCAAAAATATTGCTCCAAAAATAATGACTTTTTACTAACAATTGAAACATCACTGAAATTTATGATCAAAACATTACAAAAATTTCATTTGTGTTCGTTATTCATGCGTGACCATTTTCATTATTTTGAAAATATAGCAAAGCAAGTACAGTTGTTGCTTTCCTAAATTCATTATTGCTTCTGACATTTTATGATGGATAAGAATTACATACATAGCATTTCTAGTAACTTAATATAATATCATTCCCTAACTAATTTTGCTTCGAAAGATTTGATTGTTTTACTGACAAATTACAAAATTCATACTTGTTTACATTAAATGGAAGAATTAGGTTTAATTTTGAGTTCGGTTAGGTGAGCAGTTGACTGACACAGAACTCTATCAATCGTTTATAATTATGGTTTATTATTTACTGACAATTTTTTCATCTACTTCAATAATTCTTCAATTCATATTTTCCAATTCTCGATTGTTCACCAATAATTCAATAATTTCAAGCTTTTGCGATTCTCTAGTTATTCTTTTGTAGTTTCTGACTTTTTTCAATTACTTTTTTGCACATTTATTTAACTTTTAGCATTTGATTCAAATTTAAATCTTGTTTCGTATGCTTTTAGCGTTTCTTTAACTTTTTATCTATTTGAAATATCTTATAACTATTTGAGGTTATTTTAATGATTTTATGATACATTTCTGGTTATTTTTTACTTTGATCAAAATTTCCATTGTCATTATTTCTTCTAATAAATTCGATTATTCTATATTTATTTGCTAATATAAGCAGTTTCTGAAAAACTGTTTACAATTATTTCATTTGGTAGTGTAAAAATTGAAAACGGTTTTAAAAAACCAAGCGTTTTAGATATATTAAAGCTTTTTGCCTCACACTCTTCAGGAGATAAATCACAGACCAAGGACGGCGACAAAAAATGCATCGCAATAGTAGTTTTGTTCTATTGACTTGAATTCCTCATCAAAATAGTAGCCAAAATCATGAGGATAGGAAATACAGTACATACCCAGTTGAGGATCGAAATAGACCAATCAAAAACGCGAGAACAAGGCAGATATTGTTTGATTACCCAATCAGTGTAACATGCTTGAGAAAATTTGCATTTTCGATCCACTTTCTGACGTTTCATAATTTCAGTCAGTCTAAAATTGGTTGCTTTTTCAGAACCGCTTTGAACTAAATTATAATATATCGTTCTTGGATTTCTATGGGATCATATGGGATCAAAACTCAAAATTCTAAAAAAATATTTTTGTGACGTAATCTGGTTGCCACTTCATGAGAATAAAGGAATTTCAATCACCACACCCAAACCACGCCCTATTTTACTCTTCTTTTCAGTAGGATATTATATTGGTTTGGCTCACTGGCCAAGAGAAGTATGAACATTTTCCAAACTCTGAGAAATTGAAAGCAGAAAAGAAAAACGACTCTCTGTTCTCATTTATCTTGAAATTCGCACTACACAATAATAACAATCTGCTTGAAATTTACAAAATTTTCACCCACATAAAATAAAATAGTCTACACTGTTCTTAACCCCCTGCTATAATCATTAATGTAATCGAGGATTCATTATTCTCCTAGCGATCTAGGGGGGTTATTGTCAGAAACACCGTTGTGTCCGCCCTGACCCCCACAATCATCAACACATACATTATCAACGAGCCCCACGCAAAAATGGCCCCCAATCTGTTCTTGACACCGTAGGATCAAAATTTAGTCACAATCTAAGAAAACTCTATGTCTTAGAAACTAAAATTTGAAAAAAATTCATAACAGATCTTTTTACTTGAATTTACCCTCATCAGTAAAGAATCAAAACTAAATTTAAGGTCTACTTTTTGTTAACTTGAACCGAAGGTAATTTCAGGTTTGTAATTTCGTAAAACTAGAATATAGTTTGAAATTTGTCGATAATAGTGGTCAATTATTAGATTAGGAACTTTTGAAGCTATTTGTGAATCTCCTAAATTTTCAGCTAATTAGAAAGCAACTTATGTATCGAATAATCCATACAGAAAATAAATTTTAGGCACTTTCAATTAGGTTTTGAATTCAGTTGGAAATATCTCACACCGTTCTTTTATAAGCAGAAATTCCCCACTTGTGAAAGAATAGCTCTTTAGAGGGTAGGGTCATCTTAATAGTCGTAAAGGCAGTAGTTTCTGATTTACATGAGGTAATTGAAAGATCAATGACTGGCTTGGTCACATGTAGGCAAATTCGTGATGCTTCGAATTCATTAACTTGAAATTCAAGAGGACTGCTTTACACGTGACCTCTGTCTGAAATAGACACCAAAACGAGGGTTGATTCTACGCAATGCTTTCTTTCATGCCTAGCTAGGCTAAGAACTGCCAAGATGGTGATTTACTGATTTCATTTTCTAGTAACAAAACCATCCAATTTTATCGACACTGTTCTTCGTTTGTCATCCAATCTAAACACCATTATCCATTCTGCGGGTAACTGCATTTTAACTTACATCCTAACGAGGAGAGATAGAAATCTGCGTATTAAACGAGGGTCTCACGCGCTTCAATGGTTTCACCAATAGTCCTTGATCTTGGATCCATTTGAACGAAATACGCCTCTTGTTTCGCGTTCGAAACGTCGAAAATCCTCATTACATAATTCTGAATTTTGTATCGAATTCCCGAAGTTCGCGTCCGTGAGCAATGCTCGCAAAGCGCTTCGACGTCCTTGCCGTGCGGTAGGTCCACAATTTCGTATTGCCGCAACAAATAGACGCCAATAACGACCAAAAATATAATGAATACCGACCCAACAATTGGCGCGACGACAACCGCGCGGTCATAAAATACATTGTCGTTGTCCTGATGAGGATTATCCTCGTATGGAAACGATCCTCCTTCCCAGTCCAATTTACTGTTACTGAAGTTCAAAGGTCGGAATTGAGTTGAATTGTCTGATACATTGTGTCGAGTGTTGAGTTCTGTCTTCAGCCGTTTACCTAAAAAAGAATTCAAAAAAATCAAAGACTTTGCAAACAAAATCCAATTTAAAGCTAACAGTTTAAAAGTAAGAGTCAGAATTTGTCTGAAAGTTTAGTTAATTAGGCATTGAAACCCAGTAATTCAATTCAATTCTTGCAGAAACGACAAAAACAACACCAACACCAACACCACCACCACCAACAACAACAACAACAGCAAGTGCGTTGCCAAGAGCAACGGGATAAACAAAGGAAATATTGAATACACCTTATCAGATCACATAACTAAACTCTAAAAGACTCTTCTATCTGAAAGATTTTCGGTAATGTTTTAGCATCTGATTGAACCATAAGCTAGACTAAGTCCTTTAAAGCGGGTGTTGGTCACCCGCTTGTTTAGCCCTTGATCAAGATTGCCGAGAGGGAATATAACTCTATAAAAACCTCCTATATTTTTGGTAGAATCCTATTATTTTATCAGTAAATCCCTAGAAACATGGACGTAGCGAAGGCTAGAAGTTTAGGGGGTTTAGCATGGGTGTTGCCGAATGATTTTGCTTCGTTGAAACAAAATTGTCCGAATGGGCCTAAAACTGGTAAAATTTGCATGATTTGGGAGGGGGGGGGGCTGCAGAGCCCCTATGTTTACCACGCCTATGCCTAGAAATTATTTCGCTTTGGTGGAAATCTCCTACACTATTTACAAATACGAATTGCTTCTCGCCTATTACAGTTGATCATACGACCAACATCGTGAGAGCCACCAGCCTCGATTAAGTTTAAACCATCCTCGATTTAGCTGGCAAGGTCGCTTTGACGTCACAGCACACGAATAAACAGGATTTCCATAATCGTACACGCGCTTTCCCCCGGCATCAGTTAGCAGACTTTAATAAGTTCAGAATACCATAGGATAATAGAAGGGCTGTATCTTCAGTGATATAGTTTAATCCAATTTGAGACGGTTTTGCGAGTATTGTCTTGTAATCCAATACAAGACAAGTTTCCGAGGTTGGGTTGGACGGCCAGAGATACGAAAACCAAAGACCTAGTAATACTTGCTAATAACGATAACAAGTTTCCTAGCCTTTCACTTGAATCTTCTTGATGAATTAAGCAGCCGTTCAGAGCATTGCACTGCTGTGATGAAGTGAAATTACTTGGCTGCTGCGGGGCCTCCTTCGTAGTAGTAAGCCCAGGGAAGTTACTTTACAAGGAGTCACTTGAAATGCATTTCTGACAGATTCAGAGAAACGTAATGTCTGGGTTTTAATTAAGATTTCGTATAAAACGTTTTTAATCGTTGCCACGGCTGTTGTTGCGTTAGTTGTGTTGGTGTAAAGATAGAAGAGAAATCTAGACGTGATTCTCCAACGCTGACATTATATTATTTCTTGTTTGTACGTGTATAATCCTTGACGTGCCGTTCAGATTACTTCAAACAAAAATATACTCCCCCCCCCCCCTTCCCTGCGATATGTCTAATCGGGCTCTAACGGAATATAAGTCTTCATCCCTACAAGTAATCAAACTTCCTAGTTTTAAGTCAACCTTGAAACTTTTAGTAACTAGAATTCACTATCTTAATAATAAAAAATTTGTGTACTTTTAATTAAATCTCATTTGTAAGTGCCCATGGCCACACGCGTCCCGTGTAAGAGGCTGGGAGGGCGCGAGTGGACTCATGGACTGCAGAGCATATTATAGATTGAGGGGGCTGAAACATTTTGTTTTCTAAACTTGTTAAAAACCAAGAGCAAGACGACTTTTTGTATGGTTTTAAGTACATTTTGGAAATTATTGGAGGGGCGAAAGCCCCCTAACCCCTCCAACACCTCCGCGGTCCCTGGGTGGACTTGCTACAAGCCTCTCTCTCTCTGTTTAGTTGCCGGAAATAGAGAATAAAAGAGAAAAATGAACGGGAAAGAGAATCTTTATTTTTCAGATTACTAAATATCGAGAGAGACCTGTAGTAAGTCCAGGGGGTGGGGGACTGCAGGCCCCTAGAGTTAAATATTCGTGAAAATTGACTGAAGATCGGTCGAAAACGCCTTTCATGCTCAAAAGAAACTGCCATACATGTCCAATCAGTTAGAATTTTAGCGCTCGAAGTTTATAAAACACGTAACAACCTTAATCCTGTTTTCATGAAAAACTTTAAAAATTTGATCAAAACTTGGTTCCTTGAAAACAAGTGCGCATGCTCATTTTGCAGTGAATGAACTGTCTTATGCAATCCTTGAAATTGCTTCATGTTAGTCTTAATTAGTGTATATTTACTATTGTAGAAACTAACATTAAATAATCTACAATACAATACAATACAATACAATACAATACAATACAATACAGTACAATACAGTACAATACAGTACAATACAGTACAATACAGTACAATACAGTACAATACAGTACAATACAGTACAATACAGTACAATACAGTACAATGATAATATAAGCATCATAACATTCTAAAGAAAATGCCGTCAATTTTCTATGAACGAGTAACATGACCTAGCTTTTAAAGATAGTGGTTGTGATGTTTCTGCAAGTATAATCATCATAACTTTCAAATGAAAACATCATCACATTTCAATTAACTCTTGACTCTAGCTTGTATTTAAAGATTACGGTTGTATACAGGATAAGTGGCGCCGTAATCAAACGCGATAATCCACAGACCAAAAGCAGCCGACCAATGATAAGCAGGTATTTGTGTTGTTAGAACCCTCAAGACAACACTTGCCCAAAAGACACCGCTCGGATAAACGATATACTTTAAAATTCAGGAAAGACCAGCTTGAAATAATCAGCAACAACAACGTGCTAGGTTGTTTACAAAAGCTCGGACCATATCCGGAAATAAGGGGCTGAAAACGGGGGATTTCTTCTCTGAGGTTGTGTCAACCCTTTTTTCATGTACCATAGCATTTCATGACGTAGGGCGAGGGGCAAATCATTCTAAGAAAATCTCGTACACCTTTTGTGAAAATCCTATCGTTTTACCCGAAAATCCCCAGAAAAACTTTTGTTTAAGGCAAAATCTTGTTCGCTATTTGCAAGAGTGAATCGCCCCTCAACGTAGGGGCTCCTGAATTGTCTTTTAGTCACAGCCCCGTCTTTCTCCATCTCTCTCTGTCTCTCGCAATATTCCCAACTACCCGGGTGTTTTTCAGCTTTTGACTCAATCCCGGAAAATATTTCAGAGAGGTCTCAACATTTTACTAAAAAACCGAGTCTATAGCAACATGATAATAAAAAAATCTTTAAATTCAAAAAACCCATTTTAACAGTCAAATTATTAATCAAAAGGACATCACCGTTCCTTTCACAAATATAATAATAATAATAATAACTAAAAAAGGATTATCTACAATCATTCCAAAGTCCACAGGTCCGCAAATTATAGTCCCCCTTTTGCCCTGGTCCATTCAAAAGCGTCCGGCAATGGCTGTGACAGGTGGTGAAGACGAAATGACGACATGGTATTGACGGAGCATTGTAGTGTCACCAGACAAAACATGGCACACTGGACAAATATTTACTAAACATAGCGAAATAATACAATGGCCTTGCAGCGACTGTCTGCACCACCTAGACGTCAGGGGGGACGAACGTAAAACATCATGAAGATCACACCATCAGTGATCATAATAATCAACACCATTATTAATCGTTATAATTGTCATAATTATCATAAATAAAATCATCACCGCTATTTGTCGTCCTAATTATCTTGATTATTATAATTTTACGAAATTATATCATAATTATGTCATAATAATAATCATGATCAAATTCATAATCACAGCCATCACCACCATTGTCATAATTATCATAATTAAAATCATCACCACTATTTGTCGTCCTACTTTTCTTCATTATTATAATTTTACGAAATTATATCAAAATTATGTCATAATAATAATCATGATCAAATTCATAATCACAGCCATCACCCCCATTGTCATAATTATCATAATTATAATCATAAACATAATTATGATAAATGTCAGAATAATAATCATGATCAAATTCATTATCACAGCCATCACCACCATTGTCATAATTATCATAATTATAATCATAAACATAATTATGATAAATGTCAGGATAATAATAATGATCAAATTTATAATCACAGCCATCACCACCATTGTCATAATTATCATAATTAAAATGATAAACATAATTATGACAAATGTCAGGATAATAATAATGCTCAAATTCATCAACCAAGCCAATCATCGTCATCGCTTTAGTCACGAGGATTGTAAAAGCAACAATAGTACTACACGGCGGACCAAATGACTTGCCACTCAGATATTCGGGTTTCAAAACATATAACCAGTCTGCGAAAGCCTCAAAATGGATCATGGCTTGCAGACTCATCCTCACATTTTGAGTAGGTATCCATTGAATTGACCCTTCTGAATTTAAATTACGTTTTGTAACAAAAGGCTTTTCATTCTTGTCCATGTGGTATACACATCTCTTGGCCGTGAAATTTGTCACTTGGCCTAACAGCTTTGCAGTAATCCCTCCGTGGTCAAGTACGCTTTACTGAGGATATTTAACGAAATTTTTCATCAACACCGACAACAGTGGTAAACCTTTCGGATCTGAGAGAAAAATCAAGGAAACAGAGCCAAAAGATCTTTGTCTATCCCCAATGAGAACGAAAAGATCACGTGTTAATCATAGAACCAAACTTAACTACGGCGGTATTCACTTGACTGAATGCAGGTATTTGGCATTTGACCAGTGGTGTAGTGCTATCAAAATAACAAGAGGGGCTCTTGCATTAAATGTTACGAAGAACAGTAGCAAAAGTAGAAAATTTCTAATTTTTGGCATCAACAAAGGGGCCTAGCCCCCTGAGCCCCCCTAGCACTACACTACCCCCTGCATTTGACTGAAACTGCAAATGTCAAGAGACCAAGAATGACGAATACAGGGCCTCCGACGAAGGGGGGGCCGGGAGGGCCGTGCCCCCCCCCCCCCACTTTTTTGCAAAACAATGGAGTTTTTTTCAAAATCTTTTGTTATGGGTGTTAAATTCTCTCTTGGCCCCCCCCCCCCACTTTTCAACCTTTGTCGGAGCCCATGGAATAAGAAACAAAAAAAAAGCACGTGAGGCTGAAATTAGGCAAAAAATTAAGAAATTCCAGGTTGAAACTGGAGCCAAATGTTCTTATAAAAAAGCATGAATCAAATCCTCCGGGCCTTTCTTCGCCTCGGTTTTAAAAGCGGTTCTTGGCCCGACTGATATCACCACCTTGCGGAACACAGTATAGGCGCCTGTCTGCCCCTTTCTACTGGAGATTATCAACCTACAAATGAGGTGTGGCTTGTACAGACAGCTATTTAGAGAAACATGTCGCCTCCAACCGGGCCAATCAAAACACGAAATAAAACCACATGCACAGACTGTCGATGAAGTGTGAATTCTATGCTATGACTTGTGATTCTGGTGATAAAGCAGGCCCAGATTTTCGGAATATTTGCTAAAAACAGCAACAAGGACTTGGTAGAATTAGAGTGTAGTATACTGTATATCGTTATATTGAAAACTCTGAATCCTAGTGTGGGGGGGGGGGGGCAATTCCCTCTTGCCAATAGCGTACTCTTGCAGGGCCTACGCCACGAATTTGAAAATGGGGGGGGGGGCAAAGCTATCAAAAGTAAGGGGCCAAGTCTTTTCGCCCTTTTACTGCAGCTTTAAACTATTTGCTTAGCAAGAAAGACGAGGGCATGGCTCCTCCGCCCCCGGTCGTGTAGGCCCTGTCTTGTTTTCAATGCGTGATAGTGAATTGAGAAATTTGATGTGAACTCTCTTTTTATAAGAACCAGTAAATAAAAGTTCAGAATAGCTGCTTTTAATTTTTTCGAAATTTGAGATTGGATTGCTCTTAATTGCTCTTATTTGTGAGGGTGGAAGCAGTGCAATTGCTAGCTAGTGGGCTCATTTGTCCTAGGGGGGCTGTTCAGGCTTCGTTTGCCAACAAAGTAAATGAGGCATCCTTTACTTGCCAACAAGTTTGAAAATTCACCGAAAAGCACCCATCTCACGCAAGAAACTCATCGTTCTTGAGATGAAATTTGTTGGTTCCATAGCATTGTTAATAATCACAATTTACAGTAGCTTAGCCTTAATTCTGTTCTTAATTTGTTCTTAATCTTTGATCAATTTTGAGGCTCGTGTTTTTATAAAATTGTTCTTATAAGGAGTGTAGTGTATATTCAAATTTTCACAACTTGAGGCACAACAAAACATGAATACGGACTCGCTCTGACCAGTTTTCTTTGGTCGCAATTCTGTTTGTTGTTCGTTTCGAGAATAAACTTAAGTAAATCCAGTTTGATCTTGTACAAATCGCAAGATTAATTGCACATTCCAATGTTAGTTCAATGAATTCACAAATATCACTTAAATGGTTCAAAGAAAATCAACATTTGCAAACACGAGACATGCTGTTTTTCTTTATGTTGCGATGAATGATGAGGTAGGGGGTAGAAGCTGGGGTAGAAGCTGGGGCAGAAGCTGGGGCAAAAGCTGGGGCAGAAGCTGGGGCAGAAGCTGGGGCAGAAGCTGGGGCAGAAGCTGGGGCAGAAGCTGGGGCAGAAGCTGGGGCAGGCGATGCCCCCTAAAGCATCAATCTAGAAATTTTGTGAATTTTTGTATTGTGTTCGAAATCTTTAGATTACAGTTATCTCAAACCCCTTCCCAAAGAGAAAATTAAACTCCCACTGTCCCCCTCAAACAATCAGCAAAGAGACTAATAGTGATCCTTGTAGAACTACATCTTATCAGCTTTTTGCATATAACGTAAATCCTCGTATAAGCCTTAAAAGGGCTTATTTGCAAAAATGATTTTTTAGGTGGGGGCTTATTCGAGGAAGGGGGTTTTATTCGGGAGGGGGGGTTATTCGGGGGGCTTATTCGATCGTAGGGGCTTATTCGAGGATTTACGGTATACTGCAATGCCACTGTTTAAACAACAAACAAGAGTGCCATTCACATCAAAAGAAAACCTCTTTCCAACAAGTACCTCGCAAAAGAACTTCGTCTTTGACTGCAAAAGTATCATATTGACATATCCCTACAGACGTTCTACAGGTGTTCATTACACGGAATTCATATTGTATGCAAGACCAGCCTCGATCACACAATAAACCAAAGTTATAGGAACCATTAGGAACCAAATGGGGGGAGGGCACATCTCCAACTCCAACTCCATGAGTTGCAAATAGGCACTTTACTTCTATTTCTGAAAAGAATGGCCCAATGTGCCCCCTCCCCATTTTTAATACTGTTTACGACACCAGCTTTGATTATGCAGTTAGCCATGATGTACAAGAACCACGTTCTGTTGAAACACAAAAAACTGTTTACGAGACATTTTTAACTAACCTATCTCTTCAGAAAGAAAATTCAGATCTGATTGGATAAGGTGAACTTGCCAGTCAACAAATAACCAATCATAAAGAGGATTTAGACCAATCAAAAACGAGATTATTGCCACGTTTTTTTCTTCAAAGTCGAAAAATTTCCCCGTCTCTTAATTACCTAATACTTACTTCAATAACTAAAAATGTAAGCTCGATTCATAAATGTATGATTTTCTGTCTAGCCTTTAAATATCTTTTACAAACTCAACCAGACAATGAGCCCCGTGGAACTAGTATGGGTTGGTTAAGGATTTTGATTGATTTGAAAACTAGAGCCAGCGATTGCCTATGGATTTCCTATGGTTTACACAAAGATTCACTTTGATTAGTGGGCTCTCCATTATAGTTGACTTTGGATTATGATGGATTCATCTAGGATTAAGAATGATTCCAGTGGATTAAATATCATTGGCTTGGCAATGACAAATCTCAAATAAACCCTTTGTTTTCAATTGCATTGAACGTCTCTGAAAAAAGTAATATGTAATTCCTCACCATATAACTTGCAAGAAGACCCACAACTTCCAAACCTTTCGTCACCCCCTAGCAGACTAGAGAACACACACAGTTTTGGTAGAAGTCTGTGTGGGAGGGGCGAGGAATGTCAGGGGGGCACAACTTCTTCACATGTTGCTAGGTACTTTAGCTAAGAACACATCAACAGTAAATTATGATGGGCTTGAAAAGGATTTAGAATGTTGGATTAATATGTATTTGTATTTTTGTATTTGTACTTGTGTTTGTTTCTACCTAGCATACGAAGTTAGTTTTTTAGAACACTGAGAAGCTATGCATGACGAGCAGTGTCCTGGTCCTTCCTCTCGATGTGACCACACCTCGTGATTCCTACGCCTTTCATTACAGAGAGCTGGCGACTCTCCTCACCCTGGGTGAAAGTTTGGTCCTGCCATGGACCCACAGAACTTTGGGTCTGTAGTCCGCGCCTCTAACAACTGAGCCATCCTCGCAACCATTCTAATATCCATTAATGGATATATCTCCGCTTTTGGAACTTTTCGGTGTTGTTCTGGCCCCAATATGTTTGTGCCTGAGGCATTTCTGTTATTGAAGACATGTGGTTTGAGGGGGAGGCGCTTAGGTAGTCCGTTAATGACAAGCAGGTGGTTTAAGCCCCTATGTGGAGGAAATTTCTTTATGAATAGGTAATATTGGGGTGTCTTGGATGATCCTGTTACAAATCTAAAAGATTTTGAATCCCTTTTTTAAACTTTATTTATGCATAACTTAGCTTTTAAAAACTATTTTATCAATTTCTAAGTTTTGTCTTTTATTTATTTGTGAGTTTTTGTCATAGCCCCCTGACAAGCAATCTGCATAGATTGACGGGGTTACCGTGAATAAAGAATTTAAAATGAAATGAAACGAAACATTGGTCCCTAACTTTGACAACATGTACCCTCAAATTTTCCCCATGTATGTATATATGTGTGTACCCTGCAAAAGTTCCTGTATCACAGTTATCTCATGACGTCACTAGTCCAGTTCCGTTAGGAAGGATAACTGACTTCTGGGCGCAGTACCTATGTGTCTTTTTTAAATATTTTTTAATCTTTCCTAGTCGCCGCTTGTCTAGCCGTGGTCAATCTATATTGCTTCAATCCTTCCGATGGAAATTTAAATGATTCAAATATCAGGATGATAGCCCACGAATTGCCATTCGTCTGATCCGCAACACGAGTACAAATTGAGGGTAAATCCGGGGGTTTTGATTCTTACGGATATGAGGGGTTTTGACTCTACGACAGACGACAGCTGTGTCTTTTTTAACATATACAAGGGATCAGCCTAAACCCCCTTTGCCCCCAAACTCCACACCTCTGGCCCCAGCAAGCAGATTTATCTTTTTTATATAGGTGGATTTCGACCACACCAAGAGGGCTTCACTAGCACCAAGAAGGTTTCATTAACACCAAGAAGGTTTCCACAACATCAAGAGGGTTTCGACAAAAAAGAGGGTTTCGACAACACCAAGAGGGCTTCATCAGCACTAAGAAGGTTTCATAAACACCAAGAAGGTTTCTAAAACACCAAGAGAGTTTCGACAGCACCAAAGGGGTTTCAATGACCTCGCGATGGTTTCAAGCCTTTGAGGATTGGGTCTGTGACGCAGGATAATTGGCTTCAAACACTAAACGTCTGCACACTGCAAAGGTTTCAATTAAAAAAGATGCCATGGTTTTTAACAGGCACTTAAAAAACAATTTTCTCAATGTACTTTACAAGCAACAAATTGATTAACCATCATGTTATGGAACTTTCATTAATTTTCTGAGGTTGCTTCTAAAGTAATCCTTTTTGATTATCTTTACAAACGCAAGAAACAGCACTAAAAACACAGACATGGCTAAACACATTTAATGATAAAACGAAGCGTGTGTCAAAAGAAAAGTTTTACACGCTTTTTTAACCTTCATCAATAGGTGTTATTTATCAATTTTTAATACGATTGAAAAGAATTTCGCAATAGAATGGAGAGGTCATCGAATGAAGTGCATGGGCACAGAATAGAAAATCTCCCTATGCTCTGAAAAGTCTTTTATTTTTACAAACAAATTGAGCAGCAAATTGAAATTTATCAGTCATAAAAAATGACTGATAAAAATCTGGAGCTCATTGTGAATTGCAGTTGGTGTTTCTACTGAGAAACTTTTGGAGAAATTGACACAAGGCACAATTTTACCTAAAGAGGGCCTGGATTTTTGGATTTAGTGCCAAAAAGAAATCTTCAAATCATTAACGCTTAGTTTGTTTACCTTCATCCATATCAAGAAATATCAAGGAAAATCATACCTAACCAGCGGAGTAACTACCTTTGCTCGATTCTTGATTGATTTTAAGACAGGAATGTCTCTGCCTTAAATGTTTCTTCCACCGACCGGATTTTGCCTAAAATTTTCTATTGGGATATTATTGGGGGTATGACACCCCCACACCCCCGGTCGTGACGCCCCTAAGTCCTCAATATCAATTTCTTGCCATTTTTTCTAGGGTTAAATCACCTTCCAATGTCTACCTGTTACTTGAATAGAAAAATCTTAAAAATAAAGAATTTGACGTAGTAAAATTTGATCCTGGCAGAAATTAGCAATGATATTATATCTTAAAGCTACCCCAAAAAATAGGAGGAGGTGCAGCCCCCCATTCGAAAAGTTGAAGGGGGCTGAGCCCCACTCTTCTACAGCCCTGGGTAAGGGTACAAGGGAATCAGGGATGATACCCTGGGTTCTAGAGAATCACAAATGGATTTTTGATAAAGCTGGTTGTTTTGAAATGTAGCGAAGGAAAGGAAGAGCGACTGAAGAGAAAGGTGTCTTTCTTCTTAACTTCACACTAACCCGTACCGCGTACCATGTTTTTACCGCAAACCCTTGTCAAGAAACATATAGAGGCGGTAGGCCGGCTTATAAGCATTCGGGTTGCAAAAAACAAGATCAATGGACCGTTTTTGCTATGATCCTTTTCTCTCTGTTGACTGTATCAATTAGGCCGTCTAGTCAAGAATGATACTTTGGAGGCCATGCTAAATCCAAACCCAGTCGAGAGGATGGATGAAATTTTCATTTCGACATGTTTTCATTATGGCAAAAAATATTATCATGTGGTTAGAACAGCTGGTATCCTATAAGGTTCGCAGTAAACGAATAGTCAATATTTGAGGTTAGGCGACTAAATTTAAGAGAATATGCCAACCAGGGCTTCCAGGCAAGTCCTCTCTAAATATCATCATCAGGTACGATCAGAAGGTTGGCTACCATGACATTCTAACTATCCCAAAATCTGAGGGTTTGTTGTCATGATCATAGATAAAACTAAGGGGCTAATAGTAGAAATGGGCCCCCAGAACCAGCTAAATAATTCAATTCTCTAAATAATTCAACTCTAAAAAAGTGCATTATGTGGGATTCCTTACACAGCAAAGGCTTCATTCCAGAAATCTTCAAAAAGTACACCGAGACCTTTGCTGGGGCCTGGGGCAAAACATGGGCATATAATGACGCAATCGTGATTTAGCCCATATCAGTTCAGGGCTGAAGCAATCTGCACCCTGCACCGTATCTCCAAAAGAAACCCATCAAAATTTCATACAACAGTATCTTATAAACAAGCCTGTTTAAGGTTAACCAAGACAACTCATCTTATGTTATCTTGTCTTACAAAGATATGTTGGACTATTCTCTACTTTCTGGTGATTTCATCACATATTAAAGTCCCCAGCAGATTCTTCGAAACTGAAACTTGCGAAATGGTCTCGAAATTGATTTCAGGTGCCAGAGGGAAAGTAGAAAACTCATATCGATCAAAACTGATACGATCAATCAATCACTGAATCAATCGAAAAGCTCCAATAGCTCTGCTGTTCTGATATTGATCGTAGTGATTAATTAGGGTTTTAGACGGAGAGTGTGCTTGTAATAACACCAAGATAAAATAAGAGAACTTCTCTTGTTTTATCTTGATAACACTCCCAACAGGAGGAGGGCATTGATGACGGAGGGGCTGTTTCATAAATAAGTCATTGCAAAATAATGACACAGTTAAGTAGACCCCCTACAACCATAAGTCTGTTTGTGGCGACAATTGGCAAACAGTATTGAAAAACACAAAAATTTGGAATGGAAACTAGCCGATTAAAATTGCCATGTACGCAGAAGATCGCTTCATTCAATAGCGGTGTTTACTACCAGTTATTTAGTTAATTAGCACAGTAATGTTAATTAGAGCTTTTACAAGAAGCCAACAGTTACAAACATAACTGCCCTGCAAAAATATTGGCCTCCCCAAGCTTTCAGTGACCCGTGTAACTTCGCAAAGGTTTCGCTAAACAAGAAGCCAACAGTTAGAAACATAATTGCCCTGGGTGGCTTCATATTGGCCACACCAAGCCTATCGTGACTCGTCTAACTTCGCAAAGGTTTCGCAAAACAAGAAGTCAGCAGTTGGAAAGATAACTGCCCTGACATAATAGTGGCCTCACCAAACTCGTCTGATTTCGCAAAGGTTTCACCAAACTAGCCTGGCTTCACTGACAATAATAGTACACGGATTTGTTTTTGTAAATCGTTCGCATTCCTAGAAAGCTTCCTTGATTTGTACTAATTATCGGAAGATATTGAATCGAAGTTGGCAGAAAAACATACGGTTTAGTTCAGCAGATTTAACACTGATGATAATATCACGAAAGACGAAATCACGCAAAAATTATTTGTGTTGCTACATTGTTGTTTCCATCGTGTATGTTGTTGATAAGATATTCATGTATTCTTCAGGATTTGCAAACAATAAAGAGCTATTTAAAATTCATAAATGTAACAAAGACTCGGCCAAAAATCCAAACCATGATTACTTGATTTTTCAACCGGGTTTAAGTCAATCAAATTACTGAATATTTGGGTTTGATGTACTAAAATTGAGACTTCAAAACCATAATTTTGAGCTAACTCGTGTTTCGCAGAAGAACGATATGATAATGATATCGATTTCCAATCTACAGTGTAATATCGAAATGACTTTCAAAGAAGTATGATATAATCGAAACAGAAATCGTATTATTGAGGATTTCCATGCGGGCTAGATTTAGAAACTGAGGTGGGAAAATATATCAAGGAAATCTGTTCCGCCTATATTGACCTTAAAACTTAGAACTAATATCACGAAAGAAGTAAGGATGTTTTATAAGAATGAAGTAAGATCAGACGAAAAATTTTTCTAGAGCAACGGTCGTTCGATACAGGAAATGAGAATAGTGCCATGTTTATGTTATAATCTAAAAGGATACACCTCGTGTTGACGTCAAAGACAAAACATTGTATTTAGAATGTTTCAACTAACCTTTATGTTGTTCTTTCGCTGCAGTTTGGCGATTTGATGTGATAATTAGAGCGAACAAGAGGAACAAACAGGGGCTTAAAGTCCCTTTCTTATGACAATCCATGTTCGGTTAGATGCGCTGTGAAACTCTGTGAATTCCTACAGAGATAGCCAGTCACAGATTTTGATGACCTTTTGAAGGCTGCAGCTACCAAATCGCCACCAGCCGATAGAGTAAAGAGCTAGCAAAACCCGGCTTGGCTTGACCACATTGATTTCGTGAAATAAAATTGTACTCTGTTATCTTTCTTGCGTTGATCAGTAACGATACGCGATCATTAGCAACATCACAAGGGTTTCAACAACACCAAAGGGGTTTCAACGACATCACATTGGCTTCAAACCCTACGTCTGCCCACCGCAAAGGTTTCACTCCACTATTAAACTGCATCCAGCAGGCAAGTTGTAGCGGACTATTACTGTTCCATGACACATTTAGAATGTGGCCATTTAAGCGAGGGTTAACGAATTCTAGACAATACACTGACTCCAGAGTGTCTGCCAAAGCGAGATATGAGGTGCTAAGCATTCTCTTTTCAGAGTCGCATTGAAAATGTAGTAGACAGGACGGGGGTCGCTTGCTCAAGCCTGTTGGTGTCAAGTGGCAATAGGAATCGTGGACCGAAGGATTCAGGGGCTGGCAATCTGAGATTGATGATGAGTGGAAGTCTCGTACAGCTTTTGTGGAGATTCTATTGCTGCATCAAAAAATTTGTAGAAATCCGTTTGTTTTGATGAAATTCTCGTACGCTATTTACAAAAGTGAATTCCCCCTTGAAAAACTAGAACTATAACTGTGCTAAGAGCCTGTCACAGATCTTTGGAGTGACTTCACCCTGGACAGACAATTATACTGACAGACCACTTATGTCAAACCAAACTCTAAGTAATAACAAATGTAACACTCAACTGATAGGTAATGGATGTCAGAAAAATAGTCTGTCCTGGGAAAAGCCATTCCATACTCATCTTATTTTCTCAAAAAGATAATTTTGTTGTCTTAATCTAAACTGTTGAAAGAATGTCTTCTTTACAAATAAATTTCTTATCTCCGAATAAATTGTCCAAATTATTCTTGAATGAATTTGAATGATCAACTTCATTTCCATTATTTATTTGCAAGATAAAATAAGGTCTTTTATTTTATCTTGATTTTAGTAATAACTGGATTTATACTTTAATGCTTAATTTTATTCTTAACGTTACAAAACTCTTATTTATCAAAGAGTGATTATATATTGCGTGGGTCCTTTGATAATTTTTTCTACGACATGGACAACAGAAGCGGGAGGGGGCTAAGGAAACCTACACACTGTACCAAAAGATGTTTTGATAACCCTGGAATGCGTTGTCTTGGTTCTAAACATTTTGAGCCTCAACAAAATTTATTTGCCCCTCCAATTCTAATTAATTCTCCTATTTGTTTTGGCATTCAGAGATAAATTCCGTTCGGTTGTTTAATCCTGGGGGTCAGGGGGCACCATTTACTAAGAGGGGCAAATCACTCTTGCAAATAGCGTACGAGATTTTTCCCTAAAACAAAAGGATTTCCAGGGATTTTATATAAAACAATAGGATTTTCACAAAAAGTGTAGGAGATTTTCTTGGAGTGATTTGCCCCTCGATTTATTAAAGTCCCAATGTGGCTAGCTGTTATTTTTAATTATTGTTTTATAGATATTTCTGAGTACCCAGCATACCCTACTAAGGTGCCTTAACGGCAGAGAAAATCTATAGTCGTTTCATATCATTCGGTTTCGCTCAAGATTTATCCAATCAATGCTCGGCTAGTATATCCCTCGGACATAGCGAAACCCTTGTAGTGTCAAACGTGGATGGTTGAAACGAAACCAAATACCACGAACATCGCAAATAAAACCCGAGCCACGTATAGATCTATAAATGAAAAACAATGAAATAGGAGAACAGAAAAATGACACTGTATATCACACAAAACAAATAATGATGTGATATGCGGACATAGTTTCCCTGTCTGCAAACAGTTATCCTCAAAACTCCACCGAATTTGAGCGAAAGTTTAACTGATGTCTGAAATGCTGTGACTCGCTTGCACGATTTTTGGTAGCAATTTTAAAGAACTAGACACTGATCCTATATTTTTATTTGCTTTAAACCAAATCGAGTGGGCAAATCTTGCGAAGGCCTAAGTTACATTCAAGCAACGTTACTCCTTCAGTAAAAATCGTCCCCTTTCGCATAATGTACATTATATTTTAAAAAAACAGAACTTGCTATAATTTTACTGACTTGTCAGTTTATTACCCCCCTTCTTCTTTTTGCTATACCCCTGTACATATAATATATTTCAATATTTGCATTCCATGATCCGCCGGTCCGAGTCCGGGTTTTACGCTATTTAAACAACCACAAATTGGCTATTGAATTCGTGTCTGCACCACTTTAATTATGATTGTTAAAACTTATTTTTGCTTATTTCATAAAAGAAGATTTATACAAAGAAATGAAGATAAGGCAAAGGCTACCGAATTTGAAAGGAAACTCCAAATGTTCATTGGTAAACATCCCATCCTATTCGAAGTACGAGATGTTTGGCGTCGACAGTCGAACAATCAAACAATGAACTCAACAATCGTGGACTAAGGGTTTTCTTTAAAGGTTACTCCATTCTTTTTGAAAACAAGTTAGGACTTTCACAAAAATTTTATCGCTTCATTCAAAATGTCTGGCGGAGTAAAGAGGAGTTATGAAAAGGTTCACTTAGTGTAGTGAATTAACGAACTGTCAACGATTTAACAATTCCGTGAAATTTGCTCTAAAATGCCCGAATCATTTGTGTTAAAGCCGTTATTGTGTCGCGGATAAACTCGAGGCACAGTTAGAAACTGCAAATTTAATGTTTTGCCACTGAATTGGAAAATTTTTAAAATCTTATCATAAAGCTGTTTTCCATGGATTATTTTCTGAAAATCGAGGGCAATCAAATCAAAGACTTTTTGCTCAGCAATACACCAATTTAACTTACAGCCTCATTGTGGAGAATTCTTCAAATTCTTTTGTACAAATTTTTCATCTCAATTTCAGAACGATGGCAAGGTTTTTAGTCTTCTTGGAAGTGTTCATTATACTTTTCCTCGCGATATCGATCTTATAAAGGCATGAAAATGAAAATTCTATAAGGGATTTAACCTTGATTGGCAAATGTGAGGAACAATTTCTTCACCAAATTTTCAAACTTCATTTCTCCGTAAAATCTAAAATACAAGCGCAAACAAAATGAAAAATTGTACCCGGCCTAAAATTATGGTGATAAAACCAAATCTGAGCTTAAAAATAGGTACAATGAAGTTTGGAGAAATTTCTAAAACGAGGGCGTAAGTTGAATTGGTGCATTAAAATAAAATATAACTTGGGGGCACTTAGGGGGTCGATATGATGGGGATGTAGGCAGTGGTGTAATGCTATCGAAAAACAAGAGGGCTCGTGTACAATTGGCTAAAAAAGAAATTGACTAATTTTCGGCTTTAAAAGGGGAGTTAAGCAAGCTGAGCCCCCTAGCGCAGCACCCCTGGATGAAGGGTGCCCCTAAAAAAACATGGTACATATTTCGGCTGGAAAGGTTTTAAGAGCTCAACTTAAAAGATGATTCATAGTTTATGATACGTGTCGGGAATTATTTGGGGGCTATACCCCTACTGCCCCACCCCTTACAGCACTCGCCCGTTACAGGTAGTCCCAGTGGCGGCGCCAGCTATTACAGAGTGGGAGGGCAATGGGCGTGGCCAGTGTGACCACGCCCCTTTTACCTCGTTCAAGTGATTCGTCCCTTACCTTGGAAAATTTGATCTACCCCTACCCAGCGCTTTTTAATCCATTTTTAGAAGAAATATATAGACCATATTTTCAGAAAAGTGGGGAGGTAATTACTCCCCCCTCCCCATACCACCCCTTGGCGCCGCCACTGGGTAGTCCTACTCTTAATCTTACTGTTTAGATTTCAGATGCCAGTACTGATCTGTGCAGAATTGTTATATGCTGATGGCTCCAGTTCGGTACTACAGATACTGGATAAAAAAGACAACAGTAAATTGTTTAGGCCCAAATTTTAATTCCAATGTATAACTTCGATCAATCATAACATAAATTCTAGTTTAGGTTCGAACTTCGATCCGTTCTAATTCTCTGTCTTCCAACGCACACTTCAACGTGTACATCAAGTCACTTCAACAACAGCATCTATTGACGAGTACGTCATACCATACAATCTCTTACAAGATCTTGCTGTGATAGAGAATGGTTTTAAGCTTTTTATTTTAAGATAGTCGGAGACATAGTTGTTCTTGAGCTTCAAGATAAGAACTGGCAGTATAGGTAATATAGTTTTGTTATAGAATGAATAGAACTTAATCTATGTTCAAAAGTATTGACCGTTGTGCGCCAGACCCCTGTGACGTCAAAGTTTATCCTGTTCTTCCGACGGCTTTGAACAAGTATGAGCAAGTCAAAATGGTTTTTACATGGTTTTGCATTTATTGGTAATTTTTTCTACCTATCGGGTAGTTTTTAAGACATTGAGAATCTATGCTTATGAAGCTATCGTCCTCTCGATGTGACCACGCCTCAAGACCTCTTGAAAGAGTTACTTTTCCTCTATATTATTGGGCACGTTAATAATGGTAAACCCTACAATGCCTGCCAAAAGTCTTGGAACACTGACATCAATTTCCAAGGTTAAAATCAATCATCCCCCTCTCCCCTACAGAACAATCTTGGTTTATTATCAAACGGGTTAGGACTTTAGGAAGCACTTTCTTTTGCGCTTCTTTTATGATATTTCTCTAAATCATTAACATTGTTTTAGGGGAAAGGGGGAGGAAGTAGCAACTTTTCTTCATGAAAGGAATGAAAGAAATCAAATGCAGCGTTAATTGGTGGGTGTTTCCAGTGAATAGCTTGTGGCAGGCATTGTAGTTCACAAAACGGCGCATCACACAAGAAATATAGTCAGCAACATTTATTCATAGCTGAGGCAGTCCACAATTCCTTATCATGTTATAAGAGTGACATGTAGAAGAAGGTTCAATTACATCTTAGTTTCATAAAACGAATTTGAGTAAATGAATTCGAGTACTGCTATTTTGAGTAACTGTCGTGTTCACGACGGCAGCGGTGGACCATTAGCTTTTAGAATGGTTGGGCATTGTAGGGAACGGACCTTTATCTATTGAAGGGCAAGAGGGCAACCCTTGATTAGAAAGTTGGCGCCCGAGAGACGGGTCAATCTGTGATAAATGAATGCCAGATGTTTTCGAATTATTTTCAAGAGATGGGTATCTTGTGGAATCTATAATGAGGTGGTCACAAAAATATCCCCTACTCCCGAAAGCTAGGCCTACCCCATTCATGTTTGCCCCCAAATCTCTTCACCTTCGCTACGCTAAACCCAGTATGACAGTATGACATATTTCGACGACCACGGACTGTGTTTGCAGGAACTATTTCAATAGCAAACATCAAGCCTAGTCGAAATTTCGAAATTCGGGGCCTAAAAGTGAAGTACGTTTCCTCTACTGTAATACAAAATAGCAGGCTTGCAAAGGCAGTGGCCAAGCCTCGTTATTGTGAAGATTTCTTGGCTGGGTCGCCTGGCTGGGAGGCTAAAGTGCGAGAGGCAGGATGCTGGAATGATGCTATCCCCTAAAGATAGGACACAATGAGATTTTCTCCCCTTAAAGATAGGACACAATGAGATTGTGAAGATTTCTTTGAAAAGAGGTGGCTTCGGAGAAATCATTGTCATGTCAGTGTTCACGGCATCCTCTCTACAATTGTGAAAGGTTAGTTACTGATGCGAACTATTAAGGGAGGTTTGAGTCAAAGTTCAGAAAAAATAATCACTGGACTAGGATCTTAAGTGTACGAAGCGGGATGCTGCTGCCCCCTAAAGATTGTTTAAAAAGAGATTTTGTACCCCTAAAGACAGGATACAAATAGATTATGTCTGCATTAAGATATGGTTGCTTAAAATTTGTTAAAACGATTGCTATACGTTTTGGAAGCCTAAGGAACGTGCACTCTCTAGGATCATCATGATTTCTTGGTTTTTGGCTTTTTACTGACGTTTTGTGGTAGCTTTTATTTGCTCAATGATTTTCAATTGGCCTTTGATTAAACCAAAAACGCGTAGGTGTTCGAACGTCATATAGGGTTTCATTGCCAGAGATATCTGATGGTGGAAATTGAATCTAGTTGCTGGATTATGAGATGGGACTAACTGTACAGAAACCATACATGGACTTCAGACTCGTGACGTTATCGATGGTACATACCAAGTACTCATAGCTAAGGGTTAAAGGCAATCGACAGTTATAAAAATGACTTAGGTCATCTGTCAATATATGTTAGCCAATTAATGAGCGTGTGAGTGGAATCTCACTCTCTGATTGGTCAGTTCTTTTATTTAAAGATGGCAAAAGCCCCTCAGTAATTTGCGGTTGCCATTGATGATGTTAATGTTTTGCTTAGGAGTCAGACATAGCTAGCAAATTTGGGCGTGTCCAATTTAGGGCGTGTCCAAATTAGGGCGTGTCCAATTTAGGGCGTGACAGATTATGGTAGTGTCCAATTTAGGGCGTGTTCAATTTAGAGCGTGTCTAATTTAGGGCGTGACCGATTAGGGTAGTGTCCAATTAAGGGCGTGTTCAATAAAGGGTGTGTCCAATTTAGGGCGTGTCCAATTCGGGCGTGGTTTACAAGGTTTTACACAATACATCTTATCCTAGTCATGTTTGCTTGTTTGATAAATCAATTTCATGAGAGAATACAATAGGTTGATTTGGGGAATTTGTAGCACATTTAACGGATTTTTATTTTTCAATTTCCGTGGAAAAATTAAAAAAGTTCTAGGAAAGATTTTGGTCAAACACTGTTGAGATGTATTCAATTGCAATCACAAAATTATTTTGCCAAGAATTTATTTTAATGTAAATACTGTAAAACTACATTTTGGGGTAAATATAGTATACATAATGCATTTAAAAAATTTCTATATATTTCTATATAATAGGAATATAATAATTTTAAGTGGAAGTGTACCATAGCTGTACGAGCTATTTCAAGGGGAGTGACCCTGAATACATGAACTCAAAAATACCGATTTAGTTTTAAAAATTTATAATCCGTACAGAAGAGGGTTCGGACTTTCTAACCCTTTAAAGATCTGGCTCGTACAAGCTATAAATGGGAAAATGACCCTAGGCATATTGTTTACCTCAAAAAAGCACAGTTAGTCTCACAAACCGGAATTCCTGGACAAAAGGGGGTTAGGACTTAGGCACTGTAAGTTACTGTGAATCCTCTGTAATGTGAAGAGTCCAAGAAAGCTTTGCCCAAAAAGCTTCCAGACTACACAATTAAATATCTTACTTTTTTGCTCGTGCCGTTCAATGGTTTACCGAAGAATTAAACTTCTATTTTAGTGAGTTTTAATTTCGTAACAAAGGAGATCTCTTTTATACTATTGTTCAGCTATACTAATTTGTGATGCTTCTCCAATTTCGAGAACCCTCAAAATTCAACAAACCATAGCCAACAAACAGCGCGAAATACTGCTCATAAACCACCCTCAAATATTAAAATGTCCTCCTAAAATCAGTAGTATATTCCATAGGCCCTGACATCTTGTTGTGAATTCGCTATAGATCTCTGAACATTTTGATCTTAGAACCATTACGAACGTATCAGTATTGCAAATTATGAAATATATAACATGCAACAATCACGTGGATTAGAACCTTTATGCACATTTCCTTTCAGGTATCATATTCAAATCTGTATCTCGACATATAACCTCTATTTCAGGAAGCCGCTGATCCAAAAAAGAGGCTGTTAATGATGGGGGATTAACATCGGATATTAAACAATTGATTTGGTGTTTATTGGAAATTCAGACCTTCTTAAAAACGTTGCTTTGTGGGATTAAGCAAATGGGTTTCTGATCTCATAGAACCTACAAAAGATGGAATGCTTTTTGCACTGTATCATATATCTCTCCCACGTAAAAATAAATCTGATAAGGGCATTGAAATGGATTTTGACTATCGTAATTACTTTTCCATCTTCTTTTATTGCGTTTCCTGGTTCAGAATTCTAGATCATAACGAGAGGCATATCACTTAAAGAAAATATCTTACATCTTTGGCAGAAATTCTTTTGTTTTTGAGTGAAATCCCCGAGAAATCCTTAAAATCCCGAATAAAATGGTATTGCTCTAAAAATCTTCTACACTGTTTGCAAAGGGCTCTACAACTCTTAAATTATACTCTGCATTCTAACATACGCTTTTTATTGTCTATTGGTGGGCTGGGGTGCGTGGGGGCCAGAATTGAGACAGAGATGCAAGCACCGCGGAGCATTGAGAAAAGTGGGGGTTTAAAAATAGTGGGGGGGCTAAAACCGTATAAAAAGAGGCTTTACTGGTAATTTATTACTTAGTTTTTGTCATTTTTTTGTAAGAAGTGGGCTAAAGCCCCCCAGCCCCCCTGCTCCGCGGTGCCTGAGATGGCACCAGAAATTTCCAGACCGTAGTGCCAGAAATCCCTCTCATAATGCTACCCAGCAAAGCCAGAGGTTTTCCACTTGCGTGCAGCTCAAATTCGATAATAAAGGGTTAACGATGGGGTGGGGGGGGGGGTGTTATAGCTCCTTTAGTTTTCCCTTCGCACCACTTCTTTATGTGTCCCCTCTCCAACCTACCTAGGGTGCAAGAATCTCTAAATACAAAAAGGGATCCAGTTAAAAAGAATTTTGGGAGAGACATATGTCACCAGTTCTTCAACCTCTTTTTTCGTCTCATCTTTCATCAGTACTTTAACCCCAACACAGATTAGCATTTATCTTCGGTCCCGGGGTGTCTCTTTCACTCCATTGACTGAGAGACCCTTGCTTCCTCATATACAATTGATTATTGCATTACAAAGTTTGAGCCAAATCAATTTTGTCTCTAGGCTAAGTTTCAATGCCTCTCCTCACCAGGGAAGTTGGAACTAGAAGTCACCAGGGGCACGTGGCTCCTACATTACCCTTTTTCTCAGCACCTATTGCAGTACCCACGCCACCGGGGGGTATCAGGGTGGCCATGGCCTCCCCTCTTTTATCCGAAGCAAATGGTTCCAAAGTCGCAATAGAGGGTGAAAAGCCTTGACCCTTCATGTTTGCTACCTTTGCTTACCCCTATCTTAAACTTCGTAGCGGGGGCCCTGTGTTGCCCATCCCCAAAACTCTGAAATGCTTCCCACAGTCCCTGGAACAGCTGAGTTAACAGCAGTGTTTTTAAAGTTTGAAAATCAAGTCATTTTTTGTTTTTACTGTTCTTTGGAGAAACCACGATGTAATGGAAAGAAACCCACTCATAATGTTGGTTGAGTCGAATGGTGATATTCTTATTGAAAAAGTAATTAAATAACAGAAACAGATAAGAAACATCGTTAATGCCGACCAACTTCTTGAAATAGCAACAATCTAATTATGCTGTCAAAGAACTTTGGCCGAAAAGATACAAGGAAAGTTGACGAGCAAAAAACACACGGAGGTCAGTAGTGTCGAAGATCCATAGGAGACTTAATGGATTGTCCAAAATAACACGAAGTCCTGGGGGCTCGAGCCCCCGCCCAGTAGTGTAGTGCGGCGAAGACAAGAGGGACCTGACGCCTCCTCCCAATTGCAAAAATTATCTTTGAAAGGGCGTTCTCCGGCGTTCCAAAGGATGTGGACGCTCAACTTGTCTTTGCCCTCCAGTCATACAACCCAGTCTACGATATTGAGAATATTTCACCTGAGAATATTTTAAGAGAGAGCTCAACTATTACTGGTATCCAGTAGCGGAACCAAGGGAGGCATGTGGGGGGGGAGGGGGATTACATACACACTTTTCTGAAAACATGACTGCAATATTCCATTATAAAATTACAAAAATGCACTGGGAATCCAAAAGCTTTGTTTAATGAAGCTTGCTGTATAGCACATAAAAGAGGTCAAAGGAAAGTGTTCTCGCGAGCCCACTACGCAACTCTATGCAATCGAGGGGCGAATCACTCAAAGAAAATCTCGTACACCTTTGTGAAAATCCTATTGTTTTATCTGAAAATCCCCAGAAATCCTTTTGTTTAAGGGAAAATCTCGTACGCTTTTTGCAAGGGGGAATTGCCCCTCGTATGCAGTAGTATGTCTTCACTGTGGGCGCATTTTCGATGCAAAACGGCACTGGGGGAAGCAGCAAAGCCAATACAATTTTTACATTTAAGAGCAAATATTTAGCAAAGGGTGTTTTTAGCAGACAAAATTTTCTATCAAAGATGACTTAAATTTTCAATAAGCAAATTGCAAAGATATTGTCATCATTTCATAACAATATTTTCTTTTAGTAATTTCAGCTAGCACCCCTTTCCCGATCGAGTGTTTGGCTTCTCTTTCAACTACCATAGGGCTTCTGAATGGCTGTTTCAAGTGTGGCGTCTAAAAATTGGCTGAAGCCTGAATGTCATAAAAAGGGCAGAGATATTTTTTAACTTTTTAACATGTTATTTGAAAAGCCGCTTTGAAATACTCCTAAACATGCAAAGTTAGTTGAATTTGTCGAAATTGATTTAGATATTGCCAATGAAAGATTTGTAGATTGCTAACGGATAAATGCTATTTTGGCTCTGTTCATAAAGTTATGACTTGCCTTGGCTAATGTGGCTAGATCACTACCAATTCATGTCACATTTGACTTAATTTGCAAATTTAAAGATATATCATGATGTTTTCTTTCGCTATGTGGTCAAATTTAAAAATTGTAGAAATAGTTTTTGTGACCTCGTCACTTAAGAACTCTCCAGAACTCCATTGTCGTTGCTGAAATCGTGTGATTAGGCCATTGGATATCAATTGCAAATGGGTGCAAAAATACAAGTCCAAAATAATCAAATAATCTTGAAACATAAATCATTTAGCTGAAAGTATCTACTGATTCAAATTTTTGCTACGAAGAAGCTTTATTAGCAAATAAACTGAATGTTTTAAATTATTGTGAAAGGCAACACAGGTTTAATTAATGCACTATCCTCGTGTCGACTGCGTGCATTAACAGCCAATCAGTTTGGCGCATGCACGTCGAATTCAAACACGGGGGATTCCTCATTCGACGGAGAATTTCACTTTCTCGTCGCCCTTATAATCAAAACTGTTTGTTACTTGCCAGCTTTGTTAAATGAGCAAGAACTAAACAGTGGCAGACAGACCATTCGAAGATTTCGTTCGTGATAAAATCACTTCTAGTTTAAACAGATCTCTCACAGTCAACCTGTCTGCTTTTAACGCACTAGTTTTAATTATTAATGTTTGGTATCTTTTGAAATTAGATTTTGACGAGCAAAAGAAAAACTGTTTTATCTTAGTCTGAAATCGGCTGTGTCTTGATAAAACCTGTCTATGATGAGGTCACCATGAACGATTCGCCAGCAATCATATGTGGCGGAACAGATAACATCAATTACACAAACACATTTTTAGCAAAGTATGAATAATTGGGTCGTTTTCACTTAAACGATTTCTGAGCATTTGAAATCTTTCTGGCGTAGAAGAAACTGCTTTCTTTGATTGACCTCGCTGTCACGTGAGATGTTAGGCCACAATGATTGGTCCAAAATCATTACGTTCTTTTGGATTTACACCAATCCAAGTCAGTAGGTGCGGTCAATTGGAACATTAACCGAGCTAGAAATGTGGAGCGAGTCACTTACGTCTGTTGTAGAGAGCAACTTGACACGCAACAGTGATCAGCGATTGGCTGAGGATTTATGGGGAATGAGGAATGAAGTATGCCTAGGCAGAGGCAATGCCCGTTTTTAAATGAAACATAGCACTATTCTTAGACGTTTGGTTTAGTGGTGGCGCCAGGGTGGATTTAGGGGGCTACAGCCCCTCCGTCGGAAGCATCTGCCCCCCCCCCCCACCCACCCACCGGAGGAAATTTTAGGTTATTGTCGGAGCAAAATTGAGATAATAACGTACAAAAAATGCTTATTTGAGTCATTTTAGCCCTCTTGTCGGAAGCTCCAACCCCTCTGTCGGAAGATTTCTGGCGCCACCTCTGGTTTGGTTAATACATGGCTTTGACCTATGTCGTACAGAGAATCACCAAAATATTCCACTCAAGATAGAACGATAGTACATTAAAATATTAAATGTCCCAAATATCGTGGCCACGGGATACAACCTGACTGATTCTTTAGATGGTAACTGCAATCAAAGTGTCCTAATAGGTATAAATTTGGCTGCGAAATATATATGCCTTCAATTCTTGCATTGAAATGACAAGGAATTAAGGTCAAATAGTAAACCACAATGAATTTTGCTACTTCAATAACTTTGCTGCTAAGAAAGCATTGTTGAAATTCCACAAGAATTAATTTTAGTGACATTCATGTTGATTCAAGAAAGCATCTACTGTCTGGTATGCTTATGCGAGTTATAAGATGTCTACCCTGGGTACCAGGACCCAGGAAATAAAATGCTCCTCCGCTTCTCCACTCACATCTCCTCATATTTTCTGCTATTGAAAATCATCATGATGACGCTTTAGAAGTAGAATCCTCCTGCGCTTCTCCGCTCATATCTCCTCACATTTTCTACTCTTGAAAATCAGCATGGTGACGCTTTAGAAGTAGAACCCTCCTCCGTTTTTCCGCTCACATCTCCTCACATTTTCTGCTATTGAAAATCACCATGGTGACGCTTTTGAAGTAGAATCCTTCTCCGCTTCTCCGCTCATATCTCCTCATATTTTCTGCTATTGAAAATCAACATGGTGACGCTTTAGAAGTAGAATCCTCCTCCACTTCTCCGCTCATATCTCCTCCGCTCATATCTCCCAATATTTTCTGCTATTGAAAATCAACATGGTGACGCTTTAGAAGTAGAATCCTCCTCCGCTTCTCCGCTCATATCTCCTCCCCTCACATATCCTCATATTTTCTGCTATTGAAAATCATCATGATGGAGTTTTAGACATCTGCTGGCGATGGCGATATCCAATTTTGATTTGAATATCAAATGCCCATATCAGACTCGAGTTATGACAGTCATCCAGTTAAACCAGAGACTGCTATGTATAGCTTATCGGAGGTTTTGAAAGCCAACAATTAATTGTAGACATTGAAGATTTCATAAAAGGATTGGGGCGTTATATACCCACAACAGCCCGGCTTTGACATGATTTTTAAAATGATACCCCAGGGGCCTAGATCATAAGAATAGAACGGGGGTGTTGTGCTATGATAAAGGTTTTCACTTGCAGATGTATGGAAAACGGAACAAGAAACCTGTCACCTTATAAAAAAGACAAGGCCCCCCTTGCCCCTTGGCACCAAGACAATATCGAGATAAAAAATCTGTCACTTTTTGGCAGAAGAAGAAGCCCCCAAAGGTACTCTGCTACTGGCACTAAGGCAATAGCAGATATAAAAATCTGTCACTTTTTGGCAGAAAGAGTAGCCCCCGCTGTACTTCACCCCTGGCACAAAGGCAATATAAAAAATTGGCACCTTGAAGTAGAAGGGGAGGTCCTCAAAATTCTCCACCCCTGGCACATTGTAGCTTGTTTTCCTCTTGTGCCAACATCCAATTAATACGATCACTGTTATGAGGTCCACTGAGAGGGGGCATGGAGGCAGATTGCCACGGCCCTGTATCGCTTGCCACTATTACATGTTTAGTTAAAGAGAGCTTAGATTTAGGAAGCACACGTACCACTTTTTAATGGCTTAGCTGTACTGTCGATTAGACAAGATACGTGTTATACTGTATGCGAGAATAATATCGCTTAGTCCTTTTGTTTCCATCCTGGTTTTTTACTAAAAGTTTAGTTCGAAACCGGCTTTAATTGTCCGTAGTTATATCGTTTAACCTCCGTTTTGTAACTCAGTTCAGTTCAGTTTTTTATTGAAAATTCCACTGCATTCAATTTATTGTTACTAATTATGAACAATTTCTTGGCGGTACAGAACTTGAAAATGGCTTGAAAATATTTTCCATCGTGTTCTTTCAGACCCTTATTATGACGTTTAGTGCTCTGAAGATTGTCAGACGAAAAAGCTTTTAGCCAATATGTTATAAAATGTTTGCTTTTTCGAAGCCACTTGCAACTAATTAGGCAAGGTAAACATTTCCTTAACACATAATTAGACAAATTGATATATTAGCATGTAATTTATATTATTAATATATGAATTAATTGATAAAATATACAAAAACAGAGCAAGGAACTAATTGTATAGAGGGAAATATTTAAAGAAGAATTTATTCCAGAAGATAAACCAACCGAGGAGAAGGCACCTTCCTTGTATAAAAATCTATGATTTTTGTATTCAAAATCATGTAAAGGTTGGCCTCGTGTTAATATGAAAATACAGTCAGAAGATCTTCAAAATCTAGACTGACCCCTGAATTTCACACAGTAGCTCTCTTTGATTTTTGTGGGAGTTTTTGGGGTCACCTCCCACCTCCCCAGGCACCGCGCAGCCATTGGGCTAGCAGGGGCTATAGCCAACCCACTTTTTGCAATAATAGGCTAGAAATTTTTTGAAGGTTTACTCTAACTCAACTTTGGATAGTTTACTCCTATGTAGTAGCAGTTCTCATTGACTGGGAACCAATTTGTTCTTTTTCTAGGTGTTTCACCTTGTTTCTTAATATGATGTATTTTTTAACTTGGTTAGCTTGGTTTTTTATTACCCTCGAGCTAATTATATCTATTTTCATAGTTATTGATATCTTCTCTGAACCAGACTCATTATAAAAATTCAATAGAAATAAGCAAGCATCTAAAGCGGCGTTTTCCGGCGTTCACGAGGGCGTGGCCTCGAAAAATTTCGGACACACCCATTTCAGCCCCTCCACTTTTAGAGAAGTGCGCGGTCCCTGCTCCCCCAGCCATAGCACGCCCCGCCACTGGCCTCGGTGCTCTTATAAAGTGCGTTCTTACAAAGAATAAAGAATGTAGAAGCCTCTCTCTCTTGCACATATGAAAAAGTTATAAGACCTTCCCCCTGGATTACAAGACATCCCCCCTGGATTTAATCAACAGTTTTACGCTTTAACATTCTCCTGACTTTCAAGCTAGATTGCATTTGCCTGTCGAATGACATACGTCGCCATATTATGAGACTTTCAAACATAATCGAGTTAATAACATAGCCACATCCCCCCGTCTAAGGATTAAATACATGCCATATTTCCAATCCAATAACCAACATAATTGGTAATCTTCACCGGGTGATTGCTACTGCCGCCTCTTTATCAACCAAAGGCCCTTCATCCGTTTAAAGATACATCACCATCACAGTCTCAGAAGTACTGATCGAAATCAAAGAGAAAAGATTAGAAAGAAACTAACCAATCAGAGAAGGGGAAAGACCACCACGTAATACTCCTTCACAAGGACAGTTTCAAAACTAAAAAACACAGAAAACACTGCATTCCTGGTAGAAAATAAAGAAGCAAGTATGTGCGAAACCGAGGGGAAATTCGCTCTTGCAAAAAGTCAGAAGAAAGATATTTCTAGGGATTTTCAGAGAAACAAAATCAAGGGATTTTCCCAAAAGGTGTACGAGATTTCCAAGTGATTTTCCCCTTATGGAAATTTTTCTGCTAAAAATTCCCTTAATCAGCCTCCACCAGGGACACCGGAACGACCAAGGGGCAAGGGGGCCGGCTTTAGTAAAAGGGCATTTGAAAAAAGATTCCCAGCTACCAACAATTCTTCCGTAACTGTCATTTAGTTTCGATCTTCTGTGGGTGTCTTTAAAATCGGCTAACTACACTTCGCCTTTGTAAAAGGCTTAGTGGTGCAAGTCGTACAATAATATACGTTAGAGAAAACTATATCTGCGTTTATTTGTTGTGTCATTCTGAAGTGTTGCCGAACATTTAGCTCGGAACCTGCCGTATTTAGAAACCATTTTACACTTTGATAGCCCCACTTAAAGGCATTGAGTCATGATAAAATGGATTGGGTATACCCTAAATGCCAAAATCCGCTGAGTCATGATTTTCATGACTGCAATGCTATTGGTTGACCTGAAACTGGTCACATGAACTCACCTCGTACTGATTGACAAAACAATTTTCATCAATAGCAAGTTGCTAACAACGGATGCAAATATCATATGAAACAACAGCGATCACGCCGAAACCAAATGACTCCCTATAGTGAAAGCCTATTTACCATGACTCAATGCCTTTAACTACCAGTCTCGATTCAACTTTCCTGTGCATGCCAACGAGGTGAATAGAATACGAAAACCTCATTGGTGCATGCTCGCTAACTGGCTGCATTCATTCACTACAGGAAAAGCAGCTATTCGTCTGCCAAGCAACCCCCTGGCCTGGAAACCACCATCAGAGTTCTGACAGCAGCCGTTTATAACCTACCTTCATATGTAGCCATGGGAACAAAGGACTTAATTCGTATTTTCATCAAGCAGGTAGTAAAAAGTGTTAATAGAAAGTGTATATTATTAGAAAAGGACAATTAAAATGAAAATTCGGCTCTTTATTACTTTACATATCGTTTTATTGGAAAAAATATAGCATCGCGCGTCAGTGGACTTTGAACATTAAAACTACAGTTCTTCAGGACCTCCTCTTCACATTGAGGCTTGGGACATTCCAAGTACAGTTTACGTAGAATCAGGTTGTACATAGCCTGTTCCCCAGACCCCAAAAAGTCCCAGTATTCTTAGTTTGGGGTTTGGAACTCAGGCTAGCTGTACATGGCTTTTTTCACAGGTGCGCAGTGGCCGAGTTGGAACCGGCTACAGCCTCCTAAAGGACAATTTCACCGAGAATTTCTTTGATGAGATCCAAAGAAAATTTGAGCTTTAAACCCTTCAAAATCGAACTCCCACTGCACCCCTGTATGTTTTAACACTGTTCTATATATACAAGGATAGATAGAGGGGACATTTGTTAATGGAACTGTAATTTTTTCAAATGGTGTCGAGGCCGAGCCGGCCCTTCACCTACAATGCCTGCCAAAAGTACTTTGAACACCTAGCAATTTGCGCTGTATTTCATATCTCTCATTCCTTCTCCGAAAAAAATTACTTCTTTCGCCCCTTCCCCAGTTTAGTTTGAAAAGTGTTGACTGCTTAGGCTATCAATGCTGACTGATCAGCGTACTTTTTACTTATTATAAGACTATCAATTGAACAGTGATTTACTGATTAATGTTGATCAGCGTATTTCTGATTGATTACAACACTATCAATTGAGCAGCGATTTACTGATTCATGTTGATCAGCGTATTTTTCTGATTGATTACAACACTATCAATTGAACAGCGATTTACTGATTCATGTTGATCAGCGTATTTCTGATTGATTACAAGACTATCAATTGAACAGCGATTTACTGATTCATGTTGATCAGCGTGTGTGAACAGAGTTTATAGCCTATCATTAGAGAAACGCTAAAGAAGGTACTTCCTTATTCCTTTACTCAATTTAAAGTAAACAAACATTGTTCCGTGAGGGGGGGGGGGGGAGGGGATGGCTGAATTTGATCTTGAAAATTGACTTTTAGCAAGCATTGTAGGCATAATTCAACGTGCTTTTAAAGTACAGAATTAATAGCGTAAGACTACGTATCCGAAGCATAACAAGAAACATACAATAACAATGATAGTTATTAAATTAAAAATGGCTTTGAAAAAGCAAACATTTTGAGTCATACTGAAACTTTTTGTCTGACACTCTTCAGAATTCAAAAGGTCTGAACATAGATCGAAAACTCTACTCTAGAAAACATATATACCCATAATATATTTTTCAAAGCCATTTTTAAGTTTTATACCACCAAGATATTGTTTGACTGTCAAAATATGACAGTACACAATTGTCAACACATAGTCCAAGTAAGTTTATTAAACCACAGATACTTAAAGAGATATTAAGAGGTATTAGGTATTTTGAAAGAGATATTAGACCACAGTTACTGAAGATTTAGAAGTTGAAATGTTTTTGAAGATGCATTGTTGTAATCCCATTGCTAGTTTGTTTAGTCCTTTCCTGGAATGCTCTAAAACAATAGACAGGCTATATGGAAGCCTAAAAGACTAAATCTAGCTTTTTTATCGGCTTATTTAATTCATTTTACAGCTATTTTCAGCATTTTATTATCATTTTTTACAATATGGCTTGTGAACTGAAACGGCCCATCGCCAACACAATTGCTATACTTACAAGTTAACATATTCTCCATAATTACAAAATTAGCAATAAATCTAAGAATACAGCAAACAGATAAGCAAATGTAAAAATTATCATAAGCTATACAGTTTATTTTACGTAAGGGTACACACAGAGGACTTCCCAAAAGATTCCCGTGACTCAAAAGCCAGTGACATGAAATTAGCCATTTTATCAGTAGCCTCAGTTAAAAGGAAGAAATTTTGTAATTAGGAAAAAAGGCAACAAACAATAGCATTGTTTATCTGGTGTTCCAATTTGCGTAAAAGCAAGCCTTGATGTCTAGATGTACCAATAGGGTAGGTACAAATTCAGGGACCCCGGAAGCGGGGGAGGGCCAAAAAGTTTCAAATATCCTTTAACCATACAAAAATCGCCCTGCTCTTGGTTTTTTAGCATATTTAGCCCCCCAAAATATTTTAGCCCCCTCAATCTCTAACATTCTACGCGGTCCTGGTACAAGTTCCGCATGGAACCAAAAATTGGGACCTGAGAAAGAATGTTTGACCAGGAAGAATGGATCTTTCTTTGGGCGTTGCGGAGCAGTTCTGTTTGTTATGGCAACGCAGCCTCGTTTCTGGTAAACAGTCAAAAGAGCAATGGCGGATGCTTGCAAATATAACGAATCGACAACCGCGATAAATTTTGCTTTGAGAAGCAGCTGCAAGACACATAGATTGTGTTTCAAAAGGTATTATCTTTTTGCTTATCATTTATCTGACTTTTGCAGCTGTCTTAAATTCCAGATCGGCTATTTTGACATCCAAATTATCTCATTTGATTTCTTTTCAGGCGCCTAATTTTTTAGGCATTGAATTGACTTAAACAGTTCAACAGACGAAATAAATTATCCTGTAAAGAGAAAAGAAACATATTTGTATGTTTCACGGATTCTGTAAATCAAAATACCATGTTATGTCGATGAGTTGCTGGTGTATTCTGTGAATTACATGACTATATTATGTCGGTAAATTGCTTGGTGCATTCTGTAAATTAAAACACTATATTATGTCGACGAAGAAATGGTTTTGCTGTCTTATCCAATCCTGTTTAAATATGACCAGCCATCCTTATTTGAAATTAAATCTTATGAAATGAAATTATGATAATAATTGTTTTGCCCAGAGGTCATAACTGAGAGAAGAAGGAGTTTTGTAAAATGTTTCATTTCATAATACTCAAGAAATTATCATTAAGAAATAAAGTGGTTGTTAAGAAGAAAAAGAGATGTGTTATATCTCATTCAAAACTTTTTAGGGCATTCAACATTGTCTTCCAGATCAATTTGACATAATTATAGTGAGTCTTATAATGTGATGCTACAAGCAATTTCAAACTATTAGATTTATCTGGAACATTGAAAATTTAGGTTTAACCATCTCAACTCGAATAACTACAAAACTATTAACTCATGCTAGGATGCAAAACAAGTTTTTGTGTAAGATCAACTAGTAGGAAATAACAAGATTGTGATTCGCACTTAGCGTGAAAAGAATTTAGGTGACATTGTTTGTTCATAGCGTAAACTTATAATTTTTCTTCTTTACACATTAAGTTTCCTCCTTTTTTATTTTTCTTTACACATCAAGTTTCCTTCTTTACACATTAAGTTTCCTCCTGTCTTTGTTATTTTTTCCTCTCAACTTTCTCCTGTAAACTCGATCTCCAATCAGCCAACTTATCTATTTTCAGAATATCATGTAAAACCTTTTTAAAACTTTATCTAAGTTTTGGTAGAAACTATTTGAGTTTTATTCATATTGAAACCCTGTTGACAAACCATAAATCAAAGAAAAATTCTGATGATCTGTGAAGACAAAGAAGGGGAGGTCTGTGAAGAGTCATCAGTTATAAAATTTACTGTTTAAGTTCCAGGTGAAGAAGGAAGTAGGTGCGATTTCACCTACTGCTTGGCAATTTGCCAACAAATGAAAGATTTTTGATTTGGTCTTGATGACAAACAAAATTACAGTTTTTCCTTACGATAATGTTCAATCTAATCATTGATCAGTGGAATCTTCTAGCACTTTTTATCCATTAATCTATTATTTCTTGCACTCTGAGCATTAGACTGATGCTCAGTATCGATGTAGAAGTAGATGTTGACTGAAGATTCATCAACCATTATCTCAGTGTCCTAGGCAACATTTCTGGGAAATTTTTGTCACAATCTTTTTACTTCTTTATGTTCACAACAGCAGATTGGTTTAATTAAATAGATATTTAATATATGCCTTGAGACTGTTGCTTAATGAAATCAAATTTGAACTGAATTACCAAGGTTATGTAAAATTTGTGGTGGTGGGTGTGTCATATCACCTTACACCCCTCATCTTTTATGTCCCTAAAAAAGGTTTCTTGTTATTGCGTACCAAGTTATTGAATGGCTTCTTCTTGTTTCTAATATTTTATGGTTAGTGACATATCTTGTGGTGTTAGGAAAAGGTGGACATTCAATAATTTTCTTTATTTTTGCACAAGAGATTCCCTGTATTTTTTGTATTTTTGTAATTTACTGTATTTTTGTGAAGATCAGGTTGGAAAACATTGTATAATGTAGCTGAGAACAGTTTGTGAATTTCCAAAGCGCAAGCAGGGATCCAAATAAATTGCAACATCATATTTTGTTTAATGCATAGAATAACTAATTATTTCTTGAGTTGAAAATGAATGTTATTCTAAACTGCATGCCAATAACTTTTTATTGTAATTGCTGTCAATGTTTTGGCTATATTTCTCAATATGGAAATAAAAGTTCAAATTTTCAGACCTTAATCTTGTTTATCACTGTATATGACTGCAAGTTTTCCAATCTGCTTTAATTTTTAATGTACAAAAACCCTAAAAATATATGTTTTCTGACACTATCTCACTCTTTTTGCAGATATATGTGTTGATGTTGAAAATACTGTTTAAAATAAGGAAAACAAAGAGACGTGGAAATCAAGGAGAGTTATGGCATCAGAAGAATTACAAGATCGAATTATATCAACTGCAGGCAGTATGGTATCTGAAGGAGGATTCCTAGAGAGGGGTGACGCCCCTGCCCAGGCTGTTTTGCATTCAAATGCTCAAGCAATGGCTCTGAGAAAAGCAGCCGAAACTCAGGAAGAGCTTGGTAAAATAACTGATCGCGTTGACAAAGTAAGTTCTAAGACATTGTGAGAGATAATGGAACAAATTGGAAGATTGTTGTGCTCTTACAGAAAGTATATGGTAAACTGACTAGGAGGAGTTTTGAACACCCTGGCTTAAAGATTTCAAATTTGTCCTGCAACAGTGACTTTTTCATGAAACAGTGGCCTTTAGATGCTACCATTTTTCTGAAACTAACTTGTTGATCTGATTCTATGAATTAGGTTTTTATTAGATAAAAGTATAGTTAAGTAAGTATAGAATTTAGAAACCAAGTTAAGAAGATTTCTGAAAATTGTTGCAGAATTTGTGTACAGATGCAAGGTTCGATTCTAAATTGCTTAGAAATTACCAAATGGAAAGATTTAAACCTATTTAAATGTATCTTGTACTTCAGTGCCGAGTCATCAGCATTGAAGTTGTAAAGAATAGTTCACAAAATTTGTCTACCTCTAAGGACATCACAAACAACCAGAACATTAAAAGCATATGAGTCAGTAGCACAGGTCAGAAGAGGCACACATCTTTAAGAAAAGGGGTGCTTTTCAAACATTGATAAAAACCCTGAGAGAAAAGACACTTCTCTTAAGTTGCAGGCACGTGCCAATGGAGGGGCGGGATTCGAATTTCCCTACATAGAAGATTTCTGTATCTGAATTTGCCATTTTGGATAAGGTTCAAAATATATTTCACAAAATTATTATTCTGTTTAGCCTTTACAGCATAAGAAAATAACTGATACAGACTGTCCTTTTTTATTTCAGACTTTGAGTTCATATATATTAGCCGACTCGATAGAGCAGCCAATAACAGGAGCTGACATCAATAAGATAAAGGACACATATGTTAAAGACAGAAATGCGACGCTGGAGCTTGTCGATGACCTGGTAACCATAGAATTATCCTTTCATGCTGAAAATCTATAAAGTTAGCTTGGTATAGCAATAATTTTATCTAAGTATGACAGTGACGGCGTCGTCAATGGCTTTAAAGGGGGAGGGGGTACAAAATTACGAAATCTAGGCCACCTTCTTTATACTGTTAGAAAACCCCAGTTTGCCAACAAGGAGCACCAATTTTACCTTTTGCGAACGCCCACGTTTAACGTTTTGTAAAGTCATTGCAAAATCATTGAACTACGTCACAAAAAATACTTTGTCAAAATAACATGCAAGATCAAGAATGAGAATAGCTAACCGGACTTTGAAAGAGGGAATGGATATCCGGACTTTGAAAATAGAAACCCTAAGAGAGAGAGTAATTGACAGGACTTTGAAAATAAAACAACTACCCGGACTCTGAGAGAGGGAGTGGATGTCCGGACTGTGAAAATAGAAACCCTAAGAGAGAGAGAGAGTAATTGACAGGACTTTAAAAATAAAACAACTACCCGGACTCTGAGAGAGGGAGTGGATGTCCGGACTGTGAAAATAGAAACCCTAAGAGAGAGAGAGAGAGTAATTAACAGGACTTTATAAAAAACAACTACCCGGACTCTGAGAGAGGGAGTAGATGTCCGGACTGTGAAACAAAAATAGTTACCCGGTATTAAGGCTGTGTGATTCAACCTTAGATCCTAATGTGTCCAACTAGCTTTGATAGGAATTGATAGGAATTTTCCATTAGCGATGAATGGGACACGAGAGGTTAAAACTATTAGAAATATGATCTGAATCGAATCCAAAAAAGAACATTTTGTTTATCGTCCTTAGCAACAGAATTTTTGTCCAAAAGATTTTGTTTATTCCAAGAAAGCTCGTTAAAATATTGATCATTAAACCGTCACGAAAAGTGGGGATGTTATCAGCTTATACACATGTGCCAAGAATCGTGAAACTATGCATTAATAAAGTTCTTATTTGCCCACTCTCTTGGTTCAAATAGAATAATGTGTCAGTTTGTTAGAGTTAAAAGGTACATTTTGTGCCAGTTTAGGGAAGTGGTTTTGTAATTTACGGAAAGTCCCTCAGAGAAATATATGGCACTTTATCTAAAGAACCTTTTTATCATTGTTATTAGGTTTGTCATGTGAGGAGAGAGGGAGTGGATAACGGGGGTGAAATGATATGTCCTGGTAAGACGTTCTAAATGAAAGAGAGACTAGCAAAGGATGACAATGGAGAAAGAGATGGATGACGGGATGGGAAGTGAAAAGGAAGGAAGTACAGTAGAAATTTTAGGATAACGAAGGAGTCTGGGCTTGATTGGGAGAAGGGAAGTTAAAAAGGGGGAGGGAGGAGGGGTAAGCAGTGGGGACTATAGGATGGTGGGGAATAAACGTTTACAGGAAATAAGATAAAGCAAAACGGACGGAAGTAGAATCAGGGAAAGATAGATTGGGCTTGAAAAAAGAATGGTAAATTGAAGTAATATGGTTGATAATAAGAATCAAAGGAAAAAAAGTTATGGCTGATAGAGTTAAAGCAAAATAAAGATGATTGAATGATGTTATTAAGATGTTTAGAGAAAAACAAGAAAACAGGACAATTTTTTTGCTTAATTAACGGACTAACTAAAGTAATAATATATTGATAAACACGAGATGCAAATATGACATCCGAACTATCTTTCTTTTTTTGCAGACACAGCTCATTATTATTTTGTCAGATCCCATCGCCAAGAAAAAGGTAATTTCAGCACATTTTGTAGATTGCCTGCAAATGCAACTCCACTGTTGCCTAATTTTATACAACGTTTATTGGTTTCTTAAGCATAAGTGCGTTTCTTTTTAACTGTAAAATTAATATTTTTCTTAAAATTTCTCCGCTCTGCAAATATTTATTGCAGAATGAGTACCGGGCTGACAGCTGAAAAATTATAAAAATCTCTAAATAGATAAATATGAAATAGAATTATTTTTATTAAGCACACAACAAACACGGCGATTAAAAGATACATTTTCTGGATATCAATTTTCGATAAAATCGGTGAAACAAAGCTCGAAATATAAATACGAAATAATCAGAAAGACATAATCCGTTTTTTAAATGTTTTAACTCTAGCTAGAGTCATCTTCAGTAAAATACTTGAAAAAACAAGAATTACACTATAAATAGGAAAGGATAAAACAATAAGGATATTATTTTAATTAATATCTAGAACAACTCTGGAGTTGAGAGACTGAAAATATTATTCTCCAAATCGATATGGAAATATTAAGGGCCATGAAATAGAAAATCAGTGATGACGTCATGTTTAGACTTTCCAAATTTTTGTCATCCGGTCTAAAATGTAAGGAGGGGGGATGAGCTACGACCCCAGGGGTCAACGGCTTCGGGCGGAAGAACTCCTGGAAAGAGGGATGGTGCCCCTTTAAAAACACTGTAGAGGTGGTTCTGGGGGCCCATCTTAATATTAGCCCCTTAGTTTTATCTATGACCATGACAACGAACCAAAATTCAGATTTTGGGTTAGTTGGAGGGTCATGGTAGCCAACCTTCTGATAGAAGATGTTAATGAATCTAAAATGTAGCAAAATAGTCCTATGTATCTCAAAATAGTCAAGCCAAATATGAAATATGTTTTTTATATATTTTAATATACTTAAATTTTCTTTTAGTATCAGCAACAAGTGACAATCTTTATTGTGGGATATGAAAATCTGTGTGGAAACAGAGTGAAAGTATGAGATCGCTCTTATCTCTTTTATTTTACATTTTATTGATCCATCTTTTATTTAAAGAAAAATAGAAGTCAGAAATACGAGACTCAAATACCAACAAAACTGAGAGACATCTAAGAAACAGATAGCTTAGGTAGAGGGATAAGGAAGAAAAATAAGTCAAATGTCATTGCATAGAATCTAAAGTATAAATCAGAATGAATCTCAATTAGAACAAGCAGCTTCTGTTACGATGTGACACGGAATGTGACACGCAACGTGACACACAATGTGACACTCAAGTGTCTTATTTGTTAACTGAGAGCCTTAAGAGACGTAGAAATTCAATCTGAAAGTTTCGGCTACAGACTTTTTCCATGTAATACGCTAAAACAAGAGTCCGTTTTTAAGAAACATTTAAGAAGCATTTGAGGCTCCAATCAACAAGATTTTAAGAAATTTTAGGCCTACCTGGTTTGACGTGATTCTTTTAATTAAAAAGTCCTGTTATCGTTATCGACAGTATCTGGCGCCACCACCAGCTGTATCATTTAAAGCCGGTTGTATTTTAAAGATATTGATATAGAACAATATCGATCTTTAATTGTTTTATCTTTTTTTCAGATCCTGTCGCAGTTGAATGAGGTTGGTATAATACAGATGTTTTGAAGTTGAATCTTACGGTTTGTTTTGAAGAACAGGTGGTTTTATGTTGATCTAGGTGTTTCAGCAGCCACGTAGCTGCAGGGGGGGACACGGGGGGCTGCCCCCCCCCCCAAATGAAAATTTTGACAACAGCTTGTCCACTATGGCTACAGTTTTTCCAAATGATATTTTGAAAATTTGGCATATTTATAATTCCATGATCTTGATTTTGTTCAAATATATCTGTTTTCTTGTTTTAAAGCCTGCCCCCCTCAGGTATGGTTCTTGCTGAAGGGTGGCCTGTTATATTACTGTGGACCAGTTTGTTATGTTACAGAGCTCTGGATATATCATAGGACCAGTATAAAGATTTGTTGATTAGATGGCTCTTTGCTTCACATGACTGTTCTTTGCCACAATCCCTGCCAAAAGTTCTCGAAACGTGCTTCACATGACTGTTCTTTGCCTTAATCCCTGCCAAAAGTTCTCGAAACGTCCTGCGGTCGTTGAAATTTTTTGGTACATTAGATTCCGGTCATAAGATACAGTAATGTTGATTGAAAATATTATCATTATTATTTCAATTAAGGTTCTGATGTAATATATTAAGTTAGTTACGAATGATAATATTTTAAAACACTTTGTTCGTAATTAAATCTACTTAGTGTAACACAAGTTTTTAGTTGAAATGTATTTGCCAGGCAAGTCTATATTTTGCTAGTTAACAAGCTTCTTTCCATTCGACTTATAAATGTCTCGTAGGTTTGATGTTATTATTCCGAGACAAGTTAGTTTTGGGCGGCCTCTTGGTCCTGTTTATTTTTCATCCGCGTATCCTAAAGCTAGCTGTGCAGGGGTTTGTTCTGGTAAGCAAAGTGCATGTCCTCAGGGGTGGCGCCAGAAATCTTCCGACAGAGGGGCCAAAGCTTCCGACAGGGGGGCTAAAATGACTGAAATAAGCAGTTTTCGTACGTTATTTTGTCTAATTTGCTCCGATAAAAACCTAAAATTTCCTCCGATGGGAGGCTAGATGCTTCCGACGGAGGGGCTATAGCCCCCCCTAGCCCTCCCCTGGCGCCACCACTGCCTGTCCTAACCATCTAAATTGACGTTTTTCCATAATTTTGCTCAATGATGTTTCATTAGTTTGTTGGTAGACAGCATCATATTTCATTATATTTAGTTTTATATGTATGTTCGTTATAATCTCTTATGAAAAGCCCATAACTCTACCTAGCTGATAGGGTTACAGTGGTTGAGTTTCCAACTTATTATCTGTTGTTATTCAACATTATTTTAAAGGGGAGAGAGGGGGGGGTTGGGGGTGCAACCGAACTTATGCGAAATTTTTGTTCACTGTACCGAAACGTTTGGCAGGCATTGTATCCGTGTATTAAGGCCGACCTCCACTTGGCCGCGCGTACGGTGCGGCCAAGTCACCAAGTCTTGCAATTTGATTGGATAATCTCCGACGTACGTAGAGCGGCCGCTCTGAGAGTAGAACCAGGTTCTACTTTCAAAGCGTACAAAGTTTGAACGTGACGGGCAAGAATATTGCATCATACCGAGTCACTGGGCATGCGCTGACTTGGCCGCACCGTACGCGCGGCCAAGTGGAGGTCGGCCTTTAAGCATGCTGGATAAATAACACTCCCGGGAGATTCTATGTTGCTATTCCAAGTTCCACGCTAAAGACGATCATCAGGAAATATTCACGTTAATATATATACTACTTAACGTTTAATGAATATTGGCTAAATGAAGATTACCTTTTGGTGGTCTGTGGTCTATGGCTCGATGTCTTGACTCCTGCTTAAAACGATTTAAAATGAAAATTTCTCTTTACCGGTCTGTCACAAAGTGCTCGATGACGTATAGGCAGAGCTGTACACGCTATTTGGTGTATAGAACAGGACGCTTCTAAGTTGCAACTCCGAGTTTCACGCTTATTGTGATCGCAAGACATTGTTTGTTTATTACTAGGCTATTTGTGTAAAAGCATATTGACTAATGAAGATTAATGATGATTACCTGTTTTATAGTCCTTGCCAACTGCCTAGCTAGCAGAGGGTGAAGGGGCGACACCCTCCCGCTTCATTCTAAATGATTTGGTTGGTAGAAATTCAGTTGGTCCAAAAACTCCTTAGTTTGTCGGTAAAATCGTCTATAGGTAGGCTAAGTAACACTTAAGTTGTTCTTCATCTTTGATTAACTCGACAGATTTTACTATGGAGGATTCCTCAATTTTCTATAGAGGATTTCTCAATCCACCAACCCCCCCCCTCCCCCCCCTAATGCCTTCCCTCCCCTGGTCTGGAAGGCCAAGCTACGCTACTGGTGTTCGATGCCTCAAAGACATGACTTTACATGCTTGGTGTGTAGAACGGGACGATTCTTAGTTGCAACTTCTCGTTTAATGTAACCTCGAGATGTTGGCAAAGAAATTATGTAAAATAAGTTTGAACTTTCTAAGACATAATTTTCCCAAACAAAGCTGTTAACAAACATGAACTATACTATACTTTATTTTCGTATTCTTTTTTAGTTTTTCATTCAAAATAGCAAAGACGAAGATGCATATGACATAGAGTATCCAGATTTCGACATTGAAGAAGTTGGTAAAAATGTAAGGTAAATACCCCGAATAGACATCATATTTTTATAGTATGTGCTGGCTGAATGAAGACTAATAAGTGGAAAACTATATTTCTTCAAAAGGGAATGTGTGGGAGAGAAAGGGGTGGAGAGAAAGGGGTGGAAAGAGGGTCATGGAGGGATGGAAGAGGGTCATGAAGGGATGGAGGAGAAGTGAAAAGGGAGAAAGTAATATATTCTATGTACTGACGATCATACCAAAAGTTAAAATAACAACCAAACTATTTTTCCAACAAACTTTCCAAAAACTGGGATATGTGCTACAAGCACACCACTTCAGATAGAACCACTCACCCTCAAATGCAGCTACTTTTCTATAAATGTAACGACTTCCCCTTTATATACAGCCACAACTTTTCAGATACTGCCATTACCCCTTCAGATAAACCCACTTCACCGTTAGATACAGCCACTCCCCCTAAGAAACAATGAATCCCCTTCAGATTCTGCCACTTTCCCTTCAGCTACTGCCACTACCCCTTCAGATAAACCCACTTCACCGTTAGACACAGCCACACCCCCTAAGATACAATGAACCCCCTTCCGGTACAGCCACTCTCCCTTCAGATACAGCCACTTCATCCATTGAAACCCCCAGAATGGTGTAAGTCGAAGCCATGTCTCTCAGAGACGTAACATTTGCACGTCATCAATTCTTAATGAATTGTATTTTAAGCGGACTCACTTTTTGAACATTTTCTATGTTTCAGAACCGCTTTGGATAGAGCAGAAAAAGCTCACGAGCGACTTAATGCAGTTTCCACTGAAGTTATAAAAGTTTTAGAAACTGTCAACCCAAAGGAAGCAAAAAGGCAAGTTTGAAAACAAATTAGTCATATTGTATCGTTCTGTTTTCCTTTGTATTTGTTTACTTGTTCTACATAAAACTGGATTTAATTTCAATGTGATAGTTTCGGATCTATATTTTCTTGCATTTATGTTTCTTTAGCGTATATTGATATGTAGTATATTTAATGGTTTGTTGTTGTAGTAAATTAAGTTTTCTGTTATTCTATTTTATCTCACGGTACGGTACGGTACGGTACGGTACGGTACGGTACGGTACGGTACGGTACGGTACGGTACGGTACGGTACGGTACGGTACGGTACGGTACGGTACGGTACGGTACGGTACGGTACGGTACGGTACGGTACGGTACGGTACGGTACGGTACGGTACGGTACGGTACGGTACGGTACGGTACGGTACGGTACGGTACGGTACGGTACGGTACGGTACGGTACGGTACGGTACGGTACGGTACGGTACGGTACGGTACAGTACGGTACGGTACGGTACGGTACGGTACGGTACGGTACGGTACGGTACGGTACGGTACGGTACGGTACGGTACGGTACGGTATGGTACGGTACAGTTTAACAGTTAAATGCATTGAGAAAATGATTGTTTTGCAACTGGTAACAAATTTTTATTATCCAATAGCCGGAAAAAGAAGCTTGAAAAAGCCATCATCCAATCAAGAGATGACATCATCCAGCTCACAGAAAAACTCACAAGTGTCCAGAAAGGTGAGTTCAAATCGTTTCTTGTTCAAATTTTAATGCCAGTTGAGTGGTGAATATGCACCCATCCGCAGAGGAGGACAATATAGCCCTCGGACTAAAGGACTATTTTTCTTGGGGGAAAAGGCGTGTCAAAACCTATTACAAACTTAAAAGTCCCTTGTTTTAAATTGAAAGTATCTTTTGTTCCTAGAGTTTCCAAACAAACGTGGCTAACACTTGTAGAGGACAGGTGCTCAATTTTGCCCTTATGCAAAGCTCCTCCCCCCCCCTGATGATGTTATTGCTCCTACGGCATTGAAAGAGGAAAAACCAATCGTACCTTCAAGGCAAATTTTGCCAGAAGCCTTCTTATACATCGATATGCCCTGTCGATCTGTCTCCAGTATAACTTTCTCCACATGATCCATATCTTTGCCTTAAAGTGGGTAATTAACTTTTTATAGCCTGTGTTTGTTTACCGAAGGGTTAGGCTTTTTAGACCTGGGTGGAGCTCAGCTAAACCCATAAGCCCTGTTTAGCGAAAAATGATGTGCTTTTGTGGTTGGAAATAGGATCAAACCTGGTTGGCTGTTTAAATTCCAGTCAGTAATTAGAATAATGATACCCAGTGGTTTTTCATGTGAAAACAGGGATGGTAAGATCTCATTGCTATTTAGAATGGACACAAGTTCTTTCAGCGGTCTTTATATGTAGCGATTGGATTTCCAAGCGGATGGCAAAAAACTTTCTGAATTTACCGGTTGTTAAAAACATTTCCAAATCTTCAACCGCAGCGAATAACTTAGCCTTCCAGCCTTAAGTTCAGTTCCTTTTATTTTAAAATTCCACTACAATGCAATTCCACAAATTATACTGTAAATTAAACAACAAAAGCTTTACAAAATCAATGAAATACAATTCTACAAAACAAACTACAATACAAAATAAAGGAGGAGAGCCTTTTATTTACCCCCCCCCCCCTGCCTTTTAAGGCCCCTGTTAAGATCAACTAAGTGGATTAAATGTACCATCATTTTAATACTCTTGCATAAGACGGGGTTTAATGTTGATTTGACTGGAAATTAAAGGCAAGTTACTTTACAGGAGGGTACTGGACCAAACAATGTTAAGATATCGTAACACCTTGTCACTTATTTTCTTATCTTACTAATAAAACACAGACAGTCTCCAGTAGTATATCTTTCTAATTACCAACGACACACACAAAAACTGAACGTCTCCGTTTTTCTAACAGATTCGTGATGCAACCCTCTTGTTAACGCCCTTTTTGTTAACGCCTCTCCTTCTTTTAAACATCTTTTTAAGAGAGCTTAGTTATCATGATCAGCCCTTTGACGTTGAAACAGTTGAATGGTAGAATTCCACCGGCCAGGAGTCTCATATTTTCAACGCTCTTTTCTGAAACTCTGCTCTCAAAATATCATATTTTGGAACGATTGTATATTTTATTCATAAAGGCATTTTTTAATCTTTTAGCATGAAGGCAAAATGTCGGGTACAAATATCTTGTTGATTTTCCACCGTGTCATCAGTCCCGGGCTCAGACTGAAGCGACCGGAAAATTTGCTCCAGATAGCATTTCAAAATAACAGCTAACTGGATATAACGTTTTTTCTCAGCGTTTGGTTTTCGATTTTGAGTGAACGTTAAGAATTCTAATTAATTATTTGCAGACCTCTCGGATCCCTCCTCTCATCTCTCCTTGCAACTATTCTTGCCCCCACAGAATCTCTTTGTTTACATTTGAACATCTTAATTTTGAATGCATCGACTGGAAGGAGTTATTCATAATTTTGCACCAGCTGACAAACGTTATGGTCTCATAAACCAATGGGATCACTGAACTTTGCTCCAGTTGAAGCAAATTCGCTTCGGGAAGTGCTAGATAGCCAATCAGATCGCGTAACAGCTGGAGCAAGATCCAGCCTTTTGATTGGGTTAAATTCCTTAGCATGAGGAAAGTGGAGCGAGTTCGTGCAGGTAGGAGCACTGCAAATAGACAAATCATGATGAACAAAGAAACTGCAATTGCATGTTTGCTATCTCCAGCCCGAATTACAGCATTATATTTCACATCACTTGATTTTCCAGCATAGCACTAATAGCATGGGATCCGTCATAAGCTGGAAAATGGGGGGGGGGGAGAGAAAATTTATCACTTATAACCAAAAAATTTGAAAAAAGCTCTACTGTTTTGGAAAAGGTGGGCGTGCCCCCCTCCCACGGCCCTTCCTCCGTCGGAGGCCCTGAATAAGTTTGGTTTCAATGCCATCAGAAGATTTTCATGAACGGATTGACCTCTTTTAACTTTAGGTAGGAATTGAAAGAAGAAGTAATGAAACCAGGCCAGAGATCAGAATTTTAAAATCAAAGGTGAAAAGTCAAAGTTTAAGTTGAAAATTAAGTAAAAGTAATTTTTTTGCTTTTCAGAGTTGGAGGCAAACGAAGGGAAATCATCGCAACTTTATAAGACACTGGAAGGCAAACAGATGGAAATTGAAAAGTAGGTTTCCGTTCAATTTAATCAACTTATGATTAAAAATATTTTCTAAGTAAACGCAGTGTCTTATTGTTATATATTTGACACTATCGTACTCTATCAAATTTATTGTCTTATATTTTTTGTTGTGTTTTACTTGTTTGTCTTCTATCATGTTTCAGTGTATTTATGATTCATCATATCTTATTCTATCGCATTTATTGCATTTCTATTACTTTCTATATTTTATGTATCATATTTCATTAAATTTCCTGTATTGTACTTTATTTATTTTATCATATTTTTTTATTCTATGTTTTTGCATTTTTATGATTTTTATGCGTTATTTTAATATATTATATTTATTTTGATTTATTGTACTTTACTTATTTGGTCACACTTTTCACCAAACACAATTAATTGCTTTTTGAAACCTTCAATCCTTTTTTTGTGACATCTGGTAGTGCTCTGATGCGGAGCCCAGATATCCCTGAACCTTCCTCTTAACAAATTATACAATTGACCTCTCTTTTAAATGAGATACAAAAGCTTCAGGCTGTGGAGCTATTTATGTTAATTATTCTAATTATGATCATTCATTCCATCTATGGTCATTCAGATTTGTGATAAATTATGATGATTATTCTCTTTATAATCATTCAGCGAAGGAGAAATGCATTGTACTTTTTATGTGTACTGCCATAAATTATGCTAAATTTATTGATAAATTATGTTGATTATTCTAATTATGATCAATCAGCGAAGGAGAAACGCATTGTACTTTTTATGTGTACTGCCATAAATTATGCTAAATTTATTGATAATTTATGTTGATTATTCTAATTATGACCAATCAGCGAAGGAGAAATGCATTGTACTTTTTATGTGTACTGCCATAAATTATGCTAAATTTATTGATAAATTATGTTGATTATTCTAATTATGATCAATCAGCGAAGGAGAAATGCATTGTAGTTTTTATGTGTACTGACATAAATTATGCTAAATTTATTGATAATTTATGTTGATTATTCTAATTATGACCAATCAGCGAAGGAGAAATGCATTGTAATTTTTATGTGTACTGACATAAACTATGCTAAATTTATTGATAAATTATGTTGATTATTCTAAGTATGACCAATCAGCAAAGGAGAAATGCATTGTAGTTTTTATGTGTACTGACATAAATTATGCTAAATTTATTGATAATTTATGTTGATTATTCTAATTATGACCAATCAGCAAAGGAGAACGCATTCTATATATTACAATGTTTGTCTTCGTGTGATATTTTTTGTCTATTTGATTCTTAAGGATCCCTTCGACAGTTCAATAATCTTAATATATAGATAAATATATAGATTGAATCACAATCGCTTATATTGGTGCTAAATTAAATTTCAGGTTGAAAGGACACGTTGAGATGGGGAAGGTTTGAAATTTTCATCATTTCTAGCTTGCCTCTTTGTTTTGAAATGGTTCTTAATGAATAACAAATCCCCTTGAATTAATCCTGTCTTTATGGTCCAAGCAAGGATTTTTGAAAAGGAAAATCTATTCTTGCCCGTCACATTGTATTCTATTTGCTATCTTCAGCAAAGAACAAAACGCATTGTACTCTTTATGTGTATTGATTCAAATTATGCTAATTTCATTGATAAATTATGTTGATTATGCTAATTATGACCAATTAGCAAAGAAGAAATGCATGCTACGTTATATGTGTAATGATATAAATTATGCTAATTTCATTTATAAACTATGTTGATTATGCTAATTATGACCAAGCAGCAAAGAAGAAACGCATTATACGTTATATATGTATTGATTCAAATTATGCTAATTTCATTGATAAATTATGTTGATTATGCTAATTATGACCAATTAGCAAAGAAGAAATGCATGCTACGTTATATGTGTAATGATATAAATTATGCTAATTTCATTTATAAACTATGTTGATTATGCTAATTATGACCAAGCAGCAAAGAAGAAACGCATTATACGTTATATATGTATTGATTCAAATTATGCTAATTTCATTGATAAATTATGTTGATTATGCTAATTATGACCAATTAGCAAAGAAGAAATGCATGCTACGTTATATGTGTAATGATATAAATTATGCTAATTTCATTTATAAACTATGTTGATTATGCTAATTATGACCAAGCAGCAAAGAAGAAACGCATTATACGTTATATATGTATTGATTCAAATTATGCTAATTTCATTGATAAATTATGTTGATTATGCTAATTATGACCAATCAGCAAAAAAGAAATGCATGCTACATTTTATGTGTCAAGAAATAAATTTTGCTAATTTCATTTATTAAACTATGTTGACCAATCATGTTATAAACTATGTTATAAATTATGACCAATCAGCAAAGAAGAAACGCATTGTAAGTTACATATGTATTTATGTATACATATGTATTCAAATTATGCTAATTTCATTGATAGATTATGTTGATTATGCTAATTTTTTGAGCATTTGAAATTTTATTGTAGAGAAAAGCCCAAGAACTCGATGAACTAAAATCTGAAGCTGAGCAGAAAAATGCCACCATTCTAAAGATGCGGCAAGTATGTTGCATTGACTCTACTAGATCTCTTTTTGACACATGACATTTTGCACCTAGAGCCACCGAATGAAAAACAGGCTAACGGTTGAGAATTAATTAAATGAAATGAATGCACAGCATGAAAAACAGGCACTTCAAAAGCAGGGAGATTTTGTAAATACGGTTTTATAGTTTGATTCAGCTACAATTTTTTCAATTTCTATTGTCGTTCCCCTTGCAGTTTTAGAATCTATCTACATAAGCACGATAAAACCGCTACTGTGTAGACAAAAGGAGTTCGTTTTCACCTTAGGATTCCACTGGTAACATTCTAATAGGCAAGCGGCACTGACTGGTGAACCTTTACAGTCATGTGCTCGTGTTTCTGATTGGCCTATTTCGATCCACAACTGGGTATATATATTTCCTAGCGTAGAGTTTTCGGTCTATGTTCTGACGTTTTAAACTCTGAGGAGTGTCAGACGAAAAGCTTCAGTTTACTAAATGTTTGCTTTTTTCAAAGCCATTTCAATTTCTTTCCTTAGATTATATTCAATGTTTTTATCCCTTGAAAACAAGTTTCTGTTGAAGCGCAACCTTCCTTGAACGAATTAAATATGAATATATGGTCCACTGACTGCCAATTGTAGTACAATTTTGTTTTTTTCCAGGAAATGGATAAATTAAAACTACTGCTCGCCCACGCAGAGGACAAACACGAGCATGTGTCGAACAAGCAAAAGGAGTCTCGAGAAAAGCAACAGGTATAACAACATCGGTTTGCTCGAATAAAACATCCCTTTGATCGACCTCTACGATCCTTTTCACAGACCTTTAGAGTCTGTGTACTTAATAGCCTGCATCGCTGACCGTATTCTTCGTAAGTTTTTTATTCACATGGGTGAAAAGAGAAGGCATCACACTAGGCCCTAACCTCGCATTCGCGTTAAACATTTTGCATAAATTATATTCCAGCTTTCCATAATTTAATTTATGCAGAGATCGCATGTTCACAGATCTTATTCTCCTTCAGAGCATGGTCTGCGACGCAGGCTACGACCTTAAAGGCTCCTGCGCAACCAGCATGCTTTGCGGTAGCAGTTTTTTTACGCGGGAGAAATGGACTGTATTTGGTTATTTCATGCAGGACGATATTCGGCCGGTTTTGAAAACATTGTTACAAATCAGGCCGGATGCGCAAGGGCCTTTAACCCATTATCCATCTTGCACCTTATAAAAGTTTTTAATCTGTAAATGTATTTCTTTGTAGAGAATGCAATCCGACCTTGAAGAAAGAGTCAAAGAACAGCAGCAAAAAGTTGCGGAGATACGAAAAGGTAACTTCTCAGAACATATTGTTTATGCAACAATTATCAAATATTTGTTAACTAACAGAAGGGGTTTTACAGGGTCTACGATGCTAGGGGGCCAGGGTGGCCGTAGCCCCCATTTTTGAAAAAAAAGCTTTTTTGCAAAATATTTTGTGATGAGTCTTAAAGACTCATTGCTAACAATGACCATTGCGCCACGCAAGCATCCCATAATGCATTTTCAGACAGTCTGAAATCAATTTTGGTTAATCCGTAGAAGTTTACTGCCATTGTTTGGATTGTCACTCTCGCAAAGGCTCATTGTTAGCAATGAGTCTTTAAAGGCATTGAGTCGTGATAAAATGGATTGGGTATGCCCTAAATGCCAAAATCCGCTGAGTCACGATTTTCATGACTGCGATGCTATTGGCTGACCTTAAACTGGTCACATGAACTCAACTTGTACTGATTAACAAAACAGTTGCCATCAATAGCAAGTTGTCAACAACGGATGCAAATATCATATGAAACAACAGCGATCACGCCGAAACCAAATGACTCCCTATAGTGAAAGCCTATTTACCATGACTCAATGCCTTTAAATTTGTCTCTGTTCCCTAAATGCTACCTGGATCCTGGAGGTTACTTGGAATTAATAATCAGAGGGTTCAACGTTACCAATTCTTCGACGTGCATTGAAAAATTACTAAATTCGCCGTGCATTCAATGGAAAATTACTAAATTTCTGCAAATGTACCAACTATTGAAACGAAAAATGTATGTTAATTTGGTCTAGGCTAAGGAAATGAAGCTTAATTCAATCATGGCGAAGATATTCCGTTTCTCTTGGTGAATTTAGATGGAATTAGACACTCTATTACAAAATTACTACTCCAAATTTGTCCTGCAAACTTTAATAATGCTTTCCGCTCATGATTTACATCAGTAAGGGAAGATTTTTAGTGTCATTTCGGCCAATTTTTATAAACAGCACCCTGCGAGTTGTAGTATCCTAGCCGTGTTGTGCAGAAGATTTTCAGGACTTGAAACAACATATGTTTCCTAGAAATATAGTCAAATGCCTCGACGCATTCTGGTAATGCCTCGAGCATGAATATTTCAGAGCCTAAGTAAGATGAAAGTTATTGGGAAGGCTGACAAGGGGCCTAGGGGCAATTTCTTAAAATATTTGTTTGCAAGCCAGTCCTTTAAGATAGTCTTAGGACGTTTTTTCTTACATTGTAGTATCGCATTGGTATTTAATCAGAAAATGTACACAAGGACAATTTGAAAATATACACTTTCCTCCTTAGCTGTTTTGGACCTGATATTTAATCCAAAAAATTATCCCTTTCCTCATTTAAAGGCAATCTGTCACGACATTGATTGGTTATAAGAACAAAGCGATTTCTATTGTTTGTCCAGTCCCTCTTTAATTTATCGCATTGTAAAAAATATGGCGGAGCGCTGGAATCGTGTTTAGGCTATTGTTCCAGCTATTGTTCTCGTTAACCAATCACAACGAGACAGATTGCCTTTAAACTTGAGAGCGTATGTACTTTCACAAACTGTTTAGGATTTTAGATGACATATTGACATGAATTTATAAGAAAGTCATCCCAGGGGTGATGGTTTTTGCTGCCCCCTAGGTTACAAGATCATTTTCACCCTAGATTACAAAGTCATGTCATAGATTTGTTTGAGTTCCATCTTTGTTGTTTGGGTTAAAACCAGAATATGTTTCTGGCCCTTTGAAAAGTTTTCTGGCAATAACGTCCACATGTCCACATTTTCGTAATCCTTTTCCTGTATACCGGACTGAATGCACATGATATGACCGGATTTATAAGCGAGTTTCCGACCAGGAATGTCCATTCCCAGCACAGTAGCCTATCGAGGACCGGACTTTTGACTCCATTTAACCTCAACAAAGCCCGGATCACTGATGGCAAGTAACAGAGAAACATCGAAACTACAATAAGGCCTCCTAAGGTTACAAGTTTCCGGTCGCCTCGGCTAAGTGTTGTATGCCCGAATCTCGCTGCCACAGCATGTATCCGGCGTCGTGTGGACCACGCAATCTTCAGTATACTTCCATAGCTGAACAGAACAGTAATCGCTCCGATTGCTATACTGCCAAACATCGATACATACACAACGATCATATTTTCCGTTAGCTGGTATGAAATCAGGACCAGAATAGGAAGAAACCAGGCAGTGAAAATAAGAATCCGGGTTTTCAAAGTATTGAATTTGGTAAAGTATGTAAATGGATAGCAGACTTTTGTGTACCGTTCTAGAGATACCGTTGTTATTGTTAGAAATGAAGTCGAACCGAGAATAAATGCTACTGAAAATGTAAAATCCGTTATTGTACAATATTGATCCGGACCAATCATTCCACCAAAAACTAAAAAAAGTCCGGGCATGACTATAACGCCTGTTCCGACATCGGTAATTGCAAGATTTAGTAGTAGTTTCTGACATGGGCTGGTCCGGTCTGTTGTTGTCAATATGGCGATGATTAAGGAAGTATTAATGACAGTTGTTGGTAGTGCAAGAATCATACTTACAATGGCACATATTTTCCAATCCTTGATCTCAGTGGTTGAATTATTGATTAACTCGTTATAATAATAACACGAGAGCTCCATACGTCGTTTCCGGCCTCTGAAGTAGCTCTGTATCCTAACTTGGTCCTTTTCACTTAACCACGGATAATTTTCTTATTTCAATTCAATTATAAAGGGCCCGCGGGTCTTTTCCGAACTCTTTGGCACAAGCAGTAACTCTGTACCGAAAGCCGGTCTTTTCACTCAACCACAAGCTATGTTATTACTTACAAAGAACCGACCGTCATTCTGATAAAGTTAATACTATGCAAAGCAATTTGTGGCAAGTTTCCTGGCAAGCTCCGTATTAAAAACATGTAAAATGACTTGACTCGCGAGTTCTTGTATTAACTTGTCCGCTTTTTTCAGGCCTTCCTTTCTCGATCTAGTGAGAACGTAAGCGCCAGTGTCTACGAGTAGCTGTTTCGAATTCAAGGCCAAGTTCTATGCTCTGTTTATCATCAAATACTTCTCTATTGTACTAGCAGAGGTAATTTGTACTCCAAAGCATAGGACGCATTGTCTATCATTTAATTAGAATCTTGCCTCTCAGTCTAAATATTGCCAAGTTTCTCTTCAAAGAATTTCCTCTCCATGTAGTAAATTTGCCATTGTATTCTTTTATTGTGTTTATCTCCGTTTGCTTGAGGTATTTCAATTTTTCATACAACTGTCTTTGACCTCTGTTTAACTGCACTCACCACAGCACATAGTCAAAACGAATGCAGTGACCCAAGCTCCTATTGGCTAATATGTGTTAATCTACGTTACCAGTCTCACAAAATATCACCAAACAACGAAAACATGGCCTGATAGCATGGACTTAACAGCTGCATGCAGACTTTGCGTATCTGTACAAGATCACAATATAGCATCAACTGCGACAAGTATTTCTTTAGCGGTCTTTTCTACGCATTGAATGACACAGTTTTTCGGAGAATAAGACAAAGAACCCATGCAAAATTTTGAGAAGATAACCAACGAGCAATCAACACCATCAATAAGTCTGTACAATAACGTTGATCTGAATCAATATGACAATTTTCGTGTTTTCTGAATCAGCGACATACCTTTCTCAAATATGACAGTGAAGACATTAACATCGCAAAAAGTTTCTAATACTGACAAAACGACGAAACAGCAAAAGGCATCGTGATTTCGTCATAGAATTGATGAACTTCAATTTATTGTGGCTGTGTGCTTCGATTGTTGAATAGATTACTGAAATTTCCAGATAATTTGCTGAATCTTTCAGAGGAATCGCTGCAACTGATAGATTTTCCTGAAACTCAACGACTAATCGCTGCAACTTAGATTACTCACTGAAGTAAAACTCTCAGATATATTGCTGGAACTTGATGACGCTCTCAAATAAACTCTGCGAGAAACTGCAGATGGCATGAAACTCTATTTAATTTCTCTAGCCGCAACATACCTGTAACAGATACATCAAAATTTACTTTTATAGTTCTTTTGTCCGATTTCTTTCCCACTGCATCGTTAGCAAACGTCTTCTCGTTACACGATACCTGAATTTCCGCTGTCTCTCTCCTCAATTCTTAAGCATGTAAACAGTAACAAATGTTAGTTACGTTGTGTCAAGATCTTGCCAAAGTTTGTCAATGTTAGCCTCAAACAAGAGGAAAAAACGCAGAGAATCTTCTTAAACAAAACGGTGTGACAATGGTAAACAAAATTTCAAGTAAATTTCGTCGTTAAAACCAAAGTAAACATCCGTACTGGTTTTGTGAAACTTATGAAAGCAGCTGATAATTCTCAATCATAACGAAAATATATCACAAAGCTTTTTGTTGCTAAGGGGGGACTATCACGCAATGAGCATGCGCAGTATAGATTGCCATCAATGCGCATGCTCGCTGATACTAAAGGCGGGGAATGACTCATTCGACAGAAGTTTACGGAATTGTCTAGTTTCCATACTGCTCGAACTGATAGTCATAAATAAGCATGATTAATTATTTCAAGTAAAGGGTTAGGGTTAGGGTTAGGTTTAGGGTTAGGTTTAGGGTTAGGGTTAGGTTTAGGTTTAGGGTAAACTAATTACGTCATCAGGTCGAGCAGTATGGAAACTAGACAGCTCCGAAGTTTACAGTCAGTCACCGGAAAGTTTTTTTATTCTGTTGTCTTATTGTTGGCAAGATCTTTTTTTCCTAGAATGCTTGATTATAAATGTATCTTTGAAATCTTATATAGATTATTGGGATTTGTAGATAAATATTATGAAATGAATATAATTAAAAAAGCATATCTAAATACATATTCGGCGCCAACTACAATTGAAACTTGGTTTTCCAGGACAAATGTGAAATGATATTCGCTTCCTCCTGAAACGTCACACAATTTCTACAATTTTAGCAACAAATTGAGGCTGCATGTTGTCCGGAGAACGGGGGTTGTCTCATACAGGAAAAGACTACGGCCTCTTCCTCCCAACCCCCACCCCCCCCCCCCCCCCTCCCAGAAATTCTTGTTGTTGTGATGAATAGATGTGTCAGTTTCTGGTGTATATATATTGAAGACAGTAAAGAAAATGATATGATAGTGACTCCTACATAGTGCTGTTTAAAGCTTTTCTGGGGCCTGGGGCAAAAGGACAGTTAGGCCCGTGATGACGTCATTGAAACTGTGATTGTTATTATTAATTTTTTTGTTATGAACCCAGCTAGAACTTTTCAGAGGCCCTCTTAGCTCGGAGCTCGGGTCTATTTTTCTCCTGCCCCTTCTCGACGGGTCTTGCTCCGTATCCAAGGCAGACATAATTTAGGGGAAGGCCAGACTATGTTACCAACCTTTTTTCCTTTCTTCTTTCTTTCTTTCTTTCTTTCTTTCTTTCTTTCTTTCTTTCTTTCTTTCTTTCTTTCTTTCTTTCTTTCTTTCTTTCTTTCTTTCTTTCTTTCTTTCTTTCTTTCTTTCTTTCTTTCGTTCTTTCTTTCGTTCTTTCTTTCTTTCTTTCTTTCGTTCTTTCTTTCTTTATTTCTTTCTTCCTTTCTTTCTTCCTTTCTTTCTTTCTTTCTATCTTTCTTTCTTACTTACTTTTTTATAACCCTGCTATTCTTTAAACAACTATTGCTGAACCAATTTTCATGGTCATCGACAGTGAAAAGTTTTGCATCCCTAATTTTTCGTGAGAAAGTATCGTGGTTACTTAGTTCTTTCCCCTCCTTCTTTTCTTGACCCTATCCCCATATATCATGAACCTAGGAGTAGTTACTCTGTCTGGTTGAAAGCAATCGAAAGATTCTTTAGGCATTCGACACAGGTAAAAATGGCTTACAGCCACTCGACCACGATCCGCTGACCAATCAAATTGCGCACAGAGAAAAACACGTGAACAGTTTCTGCCTTTCTGCAAATCGGCGAAACCCTAGAGTGGTTTCACGTGAGCAGTTTCAAATTCCTTTCAAACGCGCGTGCTCTGATCGAGTTATTTTTGGATTGGCTGTGCTTATGCATGTCAATGCCTTTAAGGGGCTTATGTCATCCTTCAATCAAAAATTGACCAATCAGTGAGCGTGATTCTATTCTACGCTCATTGATTGGCTAATGTTGATTGACAGATGCCATAAGCCACTTTTATATCTTTTCATTGCTTTAACAAGTCAACGAAATCTTGCTGAGGATTAGCCGCCCATTTACAGTCAAGGAGGCACTATTTTAGTGGAAATGGGTCAAAAACGTCCTGCAAAACGTATTTCCGTAAAAATTATCTTCTTTTAGGTACTTGGGGGAAGAGGAATCAAACTCTCCTCGTTTCGATTCAAAAGACACTTTAAAGTTAAAGTCAAGCAGTTATTTTTATATGCTGAAAATTACTCTTTTAATCTTATTTATTCTTATTCATTAAAATTCATATTTTATAGTATTAATAATCAATCTTTGTCTGTGATTCGGCGGTTGGTTTGGTAATGTGTGGGTGGTTGGGGCTGGGTTTGAGTGAAAGGGGCTGGGGGTGGATGTGGTCAATTCACTCAGTTGTGTTTGTCCCACACCTGAATGCAAACGTGATAAGTTTTAATGTTATAATGGCTGTTTTAGATATATGTAAAATTACGTTACCAATTTCATTTTATTAATCTATTATTTCATATACCTTGTCCTTTTTATTTGTCACCAACAACTAAGTGGTGCTTAACTTTCTGATGTCCGTTTGTGCGCTGTCAGAGCGTCGTTTATATCTTTAAAACGCACGAGAGCTTTATCGTTGATAGCCTTCTAAATACCTTAAAAACTCTGTTAACAATCTCATCTTTGTCTTATTTCTATTTTCAGCTATGGAGACACAGCATGACCAAGAATTAAAAGATTTAAGGACGAATTACCAAACTGAGATGTCTGAAATAAAATCGAAGTATGAGCAGGAAATATTCACGCTTAAGGAAAGCGTTGCATTGGTATGTATAAACATTGCATCTTGGCAACATTGCCACAAAGTCTGACATAGTCAAATCTATTTTTAGAACTTTCAACATTTGACCAGATATTCTGAAAAAAATGGTCATAAAATACCTCTAAATGTGACAAAGCAGCTAATTCAGTTACAAATTGCCTGAGACATGGCAAATGAAGGAGCTTGACTTGGCCTTCTGGCTTGACTAGCAGTGAACATCAGGTTGGAGTACACCGGTTGATGCCTGGAAATTTTAGCGCATGCGTTTGCTTAGCCAAGGCTTAACATGTATCTGTGGCAGAAATTGCTTAAAACAAAGAAAGGAGAAAATTTGGTTTTGATAAAATACCCCATAACTTGTAAAGAAATTTTGTTTTGAAATTTAAGTAGTTGACTGTGTGAAAAGTTAGTGAGAATATATCAGGGGATGATTCAGGCTTCAAAAACAACAAAGTTACCTTTCTGCCTAATTCCTATTCTGTATCCTGGTTCATCGATTTTGGAATCAGGACCAAATGACAGTGCTATGACTGGTAGAAATGACTTTTCTTCTGTTACTTTGTCACCCTGATCTTTGATCCTAAATGACGTCATCTGTTTATCTTTGACCCTTATTTAGACTCTTTGCTACAATTTTTTAGACCGAAAAACAACGAGATGACGCTGAGAAAGAGCGAGCAGAACTGCAAAGATTCACGACATCATTTTTTAACGAAGACACAGAGAAGAGTCGATCTGCTTCCAAACTTTCTTGGAAATCTTCTGCCAAAGCACTGCGACTTACAACTGCAAAGAAGGTATGTGTATTTCATTGATAACGACTGAAGGTTCAAGGTCGTAAACCAGGTCTTAGGTCAAAGGTTAAAAGTCAAATACCACTGCAGTGCAATGCAGTGCAGTGCTAGAAGGCTCAGGGGGTTGAGCTCCCATTTTTAATGCCGAAAATTGGCAGATTTCTACTTTTGCTATTGTTTTTCGCAAAAGATTTTGAGCAAGAGTCCCCTTTGTTATTTTGATACTACAACAACGCTGCTTGTAAGTGCCATTCATCGTGGGAACTCGATGATCATGTGTCCATTCTCGCCGTGAATGGCCAACTTGAATTTTGTTGTGCTTAGTTTGTCTGTTAAATGTTTCATTGCGTATTTTTTAAAAGTTTATTAAAGATAAGACCCTTAGACTTTCCCATAAGAAAACTGATAAAGTTCCGCTAAAGCGATTTATCAATCTGAGCCTCGTTTCCATATCACATCAATACGAGACCATATATAAATTTGGGAATGGTGTATGGTGTATTTTTAAAAGTGAGATCAAAACTTTACGTAGTTATATGCTTTCTATGGCAAAGCTCTTTTCTCTCATAGAGCCAAACCCTGGGAACAGATTCACTGCCATCAACTCCTAAGAAGGCGCTACAAACTGACGGTTCCATCGCCTCTTTGAAATCAAAGACGGCTTCAGACCTGAAAACAGATGCCAGCCAACTTGATCGATCAAACACGGAAGCAAGCTACACTGGAAAAATTCCAGGAACTCCAGCAGCTGCAACTCCTGCTACCCCTGCGGTGCAGAAGCAGCCGGATAATGAGCATCGCAGCGTCTCATTCACGGGCTCCTCCGTAAGCGGGACACCAGGTTTGCCATCAAGCCCGGAAAAGTCTATGGGATCACGTGGGAGACGCCGCACAGGGAAACTAGTGCAGTCAAGGAGCAATCTTTCGCGCACGTCATCGAAGCCATTATTGTCGACCCAAGAAGAGGCTGCTGCAGCTGGTTTAGTTGAAATGATTGACGAAGCTATCCAAACCGAGGTTACTGTGCCGGAAAAGAAGGAACTCGATTCGGATATGGAAACTGCTATAAGGAGGCTATCGCTGAACTTGATTCCTGAAGATGCCATCAAAGATATTGACTCAACGGATTTTACTACGAACTGGGTGAGTGCTATAATTCTTTAAGTGACGTCATGATAATGATGACGTCATTTTAGTGCTCTTGAAACTGCTATAGCCATCTTCAGCAATTCGAAATGCCTTGAAAAAACCCATTCAAATCTTTGGGCCTATCTCAAAATGGTCATTGGGAAACCAATTCCCTTCTTGTCCTTTACTCTGCTCAATATGTCTTTTAAAATATTAATTGTCAAATCTTGACCCCCCCCCCCCCTGTACCCCAAGTTCCTTTGAATTAAAAAAGAATCGATGTCCTCAGGCAATGTCTTTTGAAAGTTTCATTGTCAAATCTTGACCTCCTGTTTCCCGAAGTTCCCCTCCTTTCACTGTGTTTGGCCTTAAATAGATTATTCAACTCATTCAATCGCTTATTCAAAAGCAAATCTTGAAATTTCAGGAGGACTTTCCCATTCAAGAAATCCCGGCAAGATTTGCTCATTACAGAAAGTTGGTAAGTTTATTCAATGGTAACATTTTTACTGTTATGTAAAACCAGCGAATTTAAATGGTTTAATCTTTTCGTTGATGACCGACCACATGACCGAAGCTAAATACTTGTAACTTAGACACTGTTAGCCAAATACCTCCTGAAATCAAATTAGAACCTCATAAAACTAACGGAAACCTCAAAATGTTACAAGAAACCATCTAAAACCATCTGATATTACCTGAAACTGCCTAGTAACACCTAAAACCTCGAGAAACTACCGGAAACCTCGAGAATCTACCTGAAACCTCGAGAAAAAACCTGAGACCTCGAGAAACTACCTGAGACCTCGAGAAATTACCTGAAACCTCGAGAATCTATTCGAAATCATCTTTTGTCACCTATGACCATCTAGATTCTAGAACCACCTAAAGCCAACTTAACTACCTGAAACCAACTTAAACTACTTGAAACCAACTGGAGCCACCTCATCTCACCTAGAACCAATTTAAACCAGCCAAAACTAACTGAAAATATTATTAAAAAAATAGAGGTTCTCATATTTATCTTTTGGAAATTATTATATCTTTAAAGATTTGTGGGAAGGCACTAGCCTCCCCAACGCTATCCCCCCTTGTCTATAATATCTTATTGTTGAAATAAACTCCTAAAACAATACAGCGCAGGAAATATAAATGGAATGGCTAAACCCTTTTCCAAATTGGAAAATTGAACTCGCTAGAGGGGATGCAGGATCCTGATATTGTCTGGCCAGGATCGCAGATGCTCGCAGTCTCGTTTTAAGTTTTTTAGCTTTGGGAGGAATTCAGAATATTGTTATACTTATTTGGTGATCATTCAAGGTACTAAATTGTCCCGTGTATCAAACGATTTCATGTTTTATTCTATTGTCAACAGGCCCAGAAGAAAGAAGAGGAGATGTTAAACGAGCTGACAGAACTGCGACAAAAGGTAAAAAAGATTTTTCTACCAATGTTAGCTAAAAAAAGATTAATTTGAAGTGTTAGAAAGGTGAAATCTGTGTACAATTCTTATCTTGGGAAAGTGCCATTTAGAGAGGAAAATTGTCCTGGGCCAACAGCGTGATGAGACAAAGTAGCCGGCCTTTTCCTCGTTGTCAATAAACTCTCTTGTACGAGCCAAACGTAGGAGAAGTGTCTGTTGGAGAGGGAACTTGTTTTTGGCAACACCTTGATGGGGTAAAGTGGCCAGTTTCTTTCCTGGCTTCCTTTAGTTTCTTGTTTCTACGGCAAATGACTTTGAGAGAGGATACTAGTTCAGAGCTAAGTGCAAAATGCGGTAGGGAAAGTGTCTGCTAGAAATGCCACTTGTGGGTGAACAGCATGGCTAGGTAGGGTGGGTAGTTCCTTTCTGCTTTTAGAATCTCTTACACTATATGAAAAAAACGAAGATGCCCCTTCGAAGTGACAATTTTCTTTGGCCAACTGTATGGCTAAGTAGTATTTTACTCTTAAATGCACTTCCCCTATGTAAAAACTGTGGAAAAAATCTTTTTTGTATTTAAAATTTAAATATTGCGTTGAAAAAGCCAACATTTGAAACATACTAAAGCTTTTCGTCTGAAACTCTTCAGAGTATAAAACGTCAGAACATAGATCGAAAACTATACGCTAAGAAATATTTATTCCCAGCTGTGGTTTTAAGTTAGATTCCAAAAGTCAGTATAGCGATCTATCTAAAAAGTATTTGGTTTATTTTTTCGCAGCATAACAATAAAGTTCAAGCACTGAAAGGGATGATGGATCTAAGAAACAATTGGACCACGGTATGCCTTTCATTTGTCTTTCATCATAATGTTTCTATCATTCGCCGATGATTGTATTTCTATGCTCCCATGCTTTATTGCCAAGGAAATCACATCAGATAGTGAAAACATTGCTAAACATCTTGCCAAGAAGGAAGATAGATTAACAAGAATAATGGAAGCTTTATCAGTACAGGATCCTCACTTTAGGGGCCATGAGGGGTGTGACACTCCCTTTGAAAAGAATCCGTTACAAAAACGAGGATATTTTGCTATCTAGGGGTACGTGGTCACCAAATTTCAACCTTGTCAGCAAATAGAGGATGGCTCACTCACTTTGTTAGCAAATGGGACCTGGACACCCCCCCCCCTCACCCCTTCGGCACAATAACTAGTGACGCCCTGAATCAGTATCCTACAAATCTATCAGGTGTTTCTCGTATGGATGGTCAAATGCAGGGCCTAACTGTATTGCAAAATTGTTTTCATTGCTATTTCCATGGATACTGTTTAGAACCAGATATTTAATTATATAACGAGATAATGAAACTGTTTTATGTGTCCTAAAAGTTAAGCATATTTATAAACTACCCTGTTTTCATAGGAACGAGAAGAACTTGTAAGACAGCTAGAGACTGGCAAAGCAATGAAAGAAGAGGCTGAAAACGAGGTAGGCTAAATTTCAAGATCATTGTTCAAGAATATTTTCATTTTTTCTGATGTCAAAATTCTCTTGATATTTTGTGTAAAAGCTCTTTTGTAAATGGTTACTAGTTCATATTTTTTAAAACCTTTTTGGTTATCAACCCTGAAATAAAATTTTCAGACATAGCCCAGATTAAAATTCTTAAGAATGGCTACAGCTGACCAGAATTTTGGCGTGGTAGGGTGTGGAAATGACGTCAAAGCTACTTCGGAGAGGTAAGCAAGTGCCGCATTATTCCAGGCTCGTGTCAGGCGAACATCCCAAGTAAAAAATTTGGGGATAACGAGAAAGTTATTTTGATATGGTGGGGTTGAGTTGCCTGAAGGGGCATTGAGGGACCGATTACAATTGTGCCATTTTGTACCAAATAGTTAAAAGTATTGTTGAAAGGAAGTAATCTTTTTTTTAATTTGTCGTTTTAGGCTGAACTAGCTATGCTGCAGTTGGTAAGTTTGTAATAGCGTCACCTTTATTATATTCTCAATTTTCTTTAATTTTCCTTTTGAATTTGATTATTGTATTCAGATATCAAGCATTTTTAGTTGCACTTTTGATTTAGTCTTAGTGCCTAAATCAAAATAATATTGAGTGCCTAAGCTATTAAAATGGGGTTTAAAAGAAGTAGGGGATGTTGAAAACTAAGTGCCTTTTATTTACCGTAATGCCTCGAACAAGCGCCCCCTTGAATAAGATCCCCCTTCGAATAGGCGCCCACCCTTCGAATAAGCGCCCACCCTTCAACCTTCAGAAACGGCGCTTATTCGAATTTTCAACGAAACCATAATTGGAAGGCAATTCAACAAGAAATATTAATGAACAACACAATTTGCAAATCTACTTTTTAAATAAGCGCCTCCCTCGAATAAGCGCCCACCCTGGAGCCTCAAAAATTAAGTAAGCGCCCGGGTGCTTATTCGAGGCATTACGATATCTAAGTATCATCTTGTACTTGTGACGTTGCTCAAAAATTAAGATCCCAAAGTATGTGATATTTTTGAAAAGGACAGCTGTTAAAGGGAATCAACTTGTAAATTGTAAACTATTCTTTTCTTCTTCAAAATACATATTGACCTTTGCAAACCACTCTTGGTAATACAAAAATTAAAAGTGGCTTTGAAAAAAACAAGCATTTTTAAACATACATTTTCATTTGTGATTTCAGGAAGAGATGTTGGTTGAAAAAGAGGAGCTTGTAAGTAAAGAATTCGATATATTTGCTGTTATTTCATCATGTAAATTGATGTGTAGAGCAGGCATGTTCTAGGTTGGTATCTCTATTTCACGGTCAGCACAATTACACAACACTCTTAATCGTTATCTTGTCAATGTTTATCTTGTGAATGTTTATCTTATAATGATCATTTAGTATTTCATTTTATTACTTATTTATACTTACAGTTATCACTCTGTATTTATATAATTATATTTATACCTCAGTTTGGTAATTAGCTTTTGAAAGAAAAACATTCCTATGTCTCTAAAAGCCATGCATCTATGACCTTCATCTGACATGCTGACTTTCGCTCATCTCTAATCTCGGGTAGAATTATTGAAAAAAAGTGCAATGTTAAGAGATTCTGAATTTGCACCTACCCTGAATCAGAAATAGATACCCTTTTCTCCAAAATCAGTGCTGATTTGGAGTAACATCAAGTAGAAATCGATTATAGAAGTACAGCTGGGGATGCTTTTCAACTTTTGCGACAAATACAACGACCAAATTTGAATCTAACAATGACACAACGATTGAACGAATCACTTTAAATACGTCATTCTTACTGACATGGCCACGTTGGTGACAATTGACAAATTCAATTATAAATTGACTCATAAATGTGAAGAAATAAAAATTAGAGGAGCCTAGGCGAACTCCGATTTGAGTTCTTCGAGACTCCTCATAGCATCGAGGTCACTGTGCTCTCTCCTACCCCTTCCCTGTCGTGCAGGTCTCAGTAACTAAGGTTGCCTTTGAGCTTTAGTGGCAGCTTTAGTACCTGTGTTTTTCTTAGAATCTATCTCCAATTAGAATGAATTAACCTGTGCTACCACAGTAAACCTCGATGCCAAGAGGAGGTGAGAGAGCATTGTGTTGTTTATCATGCTGCTTATGAATTATTGCTATGTTTTATCGACAGAGAGAAGAAATCGAGAGGAAAACGCAGGCATTGGTGGAGCTGCAGATTAGAGCCAGTAGCCCAATTGAGAAGGCGCCTTCGTTGCATGTATGAACAACCACTTACGCCTTTTGTTGCACTCTACATATACCGTATTTCCTCTAATTAACGCCGCCCTCTGATAAACGCAGCCCTCTTTTAAACGCCGCACCTTCAGCCACCATTAGTAATAAATGCCCCCTCTGATAAACGCCGACCTCTTTCAAATGCCGCATCCAAAATTTGAGATTTCGTAATAAACGCCGCGGCGCTTTTTAGAGGAAATATGGTACTAAGAAATTTTTTACATTTATAGCTGTGTTCTCATCTATATCTTACGTTGTCTTAGCTGAAATTTTCTTTTCATATTAATTCAAAACAAAGTTTATAAAAGAATAATTTACCTTTATGATAACACATATCGCATCTAGACAGGATCTACATTTATGTAACGTAGTGAAAAAAAATAGAAACAGATTTAGTAGACATTTAACGAGCAATATATTAATGAGACATTCACCATCATCAGGTACCATTTTCTATCAGAAGGTTGGCTACCATGACCCTCCAACTATCCAAAAATCTGAGTTTTGGTTTGTTGTCAGGGTCATGGTAAAACAGGCACCGCAGAGCAGGGGGGCTGGGGGGGGCTTTAGCAAAAAATGCCAAATATTAAGTATCAAACTACCAGAAAAGCCTCTTTTTATACGGTTTTAGCCCCCCCCCCCTTCCCCAATTTTTTTAGACCCCCCACTTGTCTCAACTGTAAAACTGAGATTGAGAATGAGACATTGCGGAAGTATTTAATGCTCTTCCTGTTATTTTTCTAGGAAATAGGGGTTGGAACTGAACAGTTTGATGAAAGGCCGAGTGACAATGAAAGCCAAATGACTACCCGGCCTATGACTGTACCCACCATCATACAATCGGATGATTTCACATCTGAGGTAAATATTGTACAGTCTTCACGTGACCTGTTATTCTTTTTGAGTCTGGGCTAGGCAGAATATTGACCGTATAACTTGGTTCCTTAAGCCCAATCTCCAGTGAGAAAAAGTCTTGCTTTCAAAATTTCGCTGCTAAATACTTCACGCGACAAATAACTTTGAATGCTTTTGTTGACCTCACGACATTGGAATGTAAAGTTTGGAAGCGTGACAAAGGAATACGGAATATGATTGGCTGTTGAAGGATTTCGCAAGCGAAAAGCGAAAAAAGTTGAACTAATTTTAACTTTTTTCCGCAGAGAAATTCTTCGCGTGAAATCCCAGCAAAAGATCACTGCGCAGGCCTAAGACGTATTTCGCGCGAACTTTTTCGCATTTCGCTGTGTTTTTTTTCTCACTGGAGATTGGGCTTTAGGCAGACCTTCCTTTCAGGGATTTAGGAATGTGTCAATTCAAGGTCTGCAAGCTTTGCCAAAAATTCTTTGAACAGCACCACGATATTTGAGTTAAAAGTATGAGATAACCCTAGGATTTATCTCCTTATGTTATCAAAGCTGTCGTTATTTGAAACAAGGCGAATGGATCGTTTTATTATTCGATAAACTAGATGTTTTGAATGATAAATCCAGCGTTTGACATTACGGGTAATATTGGATAAGCAATCTTTAAAGTGTTAAAATGCTTTTAACAAGAGCGATTTGCTTTTAATTCCATTCTACTTTAAAATTTGGGCTTTGTGATAGACTGACATGCGCACTATCAACTGAAAACCCGAGTAAATTTTCCGCAATCTCGCATTTTGGTATATTTTTGCCGATGAGTAGTAGTACGGGTAATGGCATATGATATGGACATATAACATTTAAGGGTTAAATGTCAACTTTCCTTCCAAAGAATCGATAACATACGCAGGTGCAGTCTACCTGAAGTTTGGTAACTTTTGCTACATCTTTGATTATGGCAAATTTTGACTATTGCCTCATAAACATTTGTACGATAAATATTAGATTCAAAGTGGCAACATTTGATTCCTGCACAGGTCATCCACGAAGGAGAAGCCGAGGTCACCCCTGGTACTTTGACCCATGATACTTTGACCCATGAACTTCCAGAGCGTATAATGAGTGCTAGAGCAAGAACGAGGCTGGTAAACTCTGCATTGAGCAGGCACCCTGTGGCAAGAGAAATATCACTCAACTACAAAAGACTACTTGCTTTCAAAGAGAAAATTGTCGAGATACTTAATAAAGAATTTCTTGAAGACGAGGCCACGCAGCTGAGTGAATGCGAGGTTGTGCCAATAGATGAGGTAATGATTTTAATAGCTCTTTGCTTCTTCAGTTCGATAAACGATGCGTTTCATGGTGTTTTTAATACAAGTGATAGGCTCAGTTCATTACTGAGTTTACGTAAGGTTGAGGTTTCTCGGATCCAAGTAACTGTCTGATGTAAGGAGATTTCCGGCTCTAGAGATTGCTTCTGCAAGGTCTTAGAGACAATAAAGAGTGGCAAGTTGCTTGTCCGTTTGAAAGTGTCCATTATTTCAAGGTGTCCACTCTGTTCATGAGTGCAAATCGTTTTCACTAGTAGGTATAAACAGCTTCAAATTTTTAAGCCCAATATTGCCATTATTGCTATTTAATGTGTATACGTTGTACGTTTATACTTTATTCGATTTTTCTCCATTTTAACATAGCTTTTCGTCTTTGTGAACTTCTTTGTAATTATCTGTTAATATTCGCATTCAATCTTATCTAAACAATTCATCTTCCAGACTAACAGCCTGTCGATATTGGAGAAAGTATCAGAAATACGTAATAGTACCACAGAGGTAATTATGCTAAAATATTCGTCATAATAAAACATTCGTATTTATGCTAATTATGCTAGGTTGGTTGCATTAACGAGAATTTCAAGGCAATTTGTTTTTAACAGTTTATTTACAAATTCCTAAGAAGATTTTTGTTTTCCCTCTATAAAAGCGTTGAATTTTCCATGTCCTTAATGTTAGTAAAAATTGGCGCGAATTAGTGCAAAAGAACTTTATTTTTACTAGAAATGGAGAGAAAATAAAAATTCCTCGAGATAACAATTGTTTGATATGGAAGATATTCCAAATAGCAGGGAGTCTCGTTTTCTTTATTCTTGGTCTTTTGATAAAGGGAAGAAATCTGGAAAATCGTTTGAGATAATCAACGTTCTTGATGATGAGGAGTCGGGACGTAGGGAGTGGAACTCGTACACCGGTGATCGAAAAACGATTTTCAAAAACCCTGTTAACACCCTACATCAATAAAAACAAAAGTTTTAATGACATCATCACTAGCCTTATCCTTCCTTTGTCCCAGACCCCAGGAAAGCTCTCGACAGGCCGGTCTACTATCTCAACAACCGCTTTCCTTATTCATTGACACATATCTTCTTATTTCAGATCATCGATTGCCTGTCACGGATAATTCCAGGCCTGATTACCTCTGAGGATATTTTGTACAGCACACTTGCTGATGGCAACAATGGAGACGTTTCTGCGGATTCAGCTGTCAAGCTAGAGAGTGAGTTTGTCAAAGAAAGCTTTGAGATCTGCTGGCTTTGAGGTCATTTAAATAGAATAGGCTCTAGAGTGATAACTGCTACTCTGTTATCGGAGAATGATGGGAATCACTGATTCACTGATTCTTTACATTGATTCACTGATTCACAGTTCAATAGATTGATGGAGCCACCAAGCCTGTAGAGATTGATTTACCGTTCCCTGATTTATTGATTTGCTGTTTCGCTGATTTACTGACTGAACGATTCGTTGATTTACTGATTCACTGATTTTCATCATTTACTGATTCAGTGATTGACTGGTTTACTGATTTCCCGATTTACTGATTCATTAAGTTGCTGATTCATTAAGTTGATGTTTCACTGATTTGCTGATTCACTGATTTGCTGATTCACTGATTTGTTGATTCAATGATTTACTCATACCAGCTTACTTTAAAAAGAACAGGCTTTAAAAGAAATGAAAGGGATGATTGATTCACTGTTTCATCAGCACCGGGCCCCACGATTTCTTCTTCACAATTTCTTCTTCACAACTCCTTCATCCATATCTTGAAAACAAAAAAGTTTTCTTTTTGGCGGTCGAAATCCTCTGCCAAAGAGATTAAATGCAGATTCTTGACGTCGAAATGCGACATTAATATTTTGGTAAATAATGCGAACAACTATGATGAAAATAATTGTTTTTTTAATCTTGAGCCAAACACGGGAAATCAAAAATCGTTGCCCATGATTTTCTGTAAGAATTCAAGTAATGGCGCAGAGATATAATTTTAATACTATTTTGACATTATGATATTTTGATGCTATGAGTATGTTCTAGGTGCTGTTGACTTGCAAGAATCCTTAGTGTCACTATCAGACAACAAACTTAGTGCAAAGGTCAAAGGTCAAGATTCACAAGAGCAGGGTTCTCATGGTAGCACCAATCAAATTGGTGTTCAAACTTTGAGTGAACCGAGGAAATCCATTTCTCAGGTATGTCAACAACAGGACCGCTTAAACCGCTTTTTTGCTGCAAATTTTGAAGACAGCATTGCAAACCCTAAAACTGTTTATATGCAAATTAAAATTACATCCTTGTCGGGTAGTTGTCGTTGATGAGATTTTTCATCCACTTTAAAAGTATACTACCGTCTTGGAAAAAATGTATTGCTTCATAGAAGAAATATCTAGAAATTTATTGTTAACTTTTCAACATCCGCCAAGCGTCCTCCTTTTGTTAAGCTACAATCTCGGACAAAATTGTTGAAACAGAATGCTAATTTTGCAATTTTCTACTTTGCGTTGTCCCTGTAAATTCGAATCCCCTTTACCCCCCAAATCACTGTTGGATTTGTAGTTCTATAATTTCCCTTTCAAAATCATGCAGTTATCTATAATTAAATGTAACCCTGATATCCTTTAACGTCCAAAAGACAAGCCTAGCCTAGTAATCCTGATATCCTTTAACGTAAAACTGGTTCAAATGTCATTGTCACTGTGTGAAAAAGTGACAGAAAATCCACATTTTTTGTACTTTGATTCCTTTAGACAAGTTACAGATCTATGTATGCAAAGATATTTCTTCTAGTTTACCTTGTGCTTATGAAGTTTCCCAAAAGGAAAAACCAGCTTCCTATTGGTTTACAACAAAACTGTGGATTCTTTTATATAATCCGTTCATGTTCTCTACCTAGTTAAGTTCAGACGAAAGCAATCAAACTCTGGGAGCAAAACAGACTGGTAGAAAAGAGGGAAGGAAAAAACTTGTAGCTGACTACAAAGAACTTATAAACAAACACCAAGAACTGACTGAGGTACGTCAGCAAAGTAATGTTTCATCCATGACACACTTCAATCCAGCTTTAATATTGACAAATTGTGGCAATAAAATGCTGTTTTCCCTTAAAACCTATCTCCTTAGGGCGGTATCATTTTCATTTCATTGGACTTGCAATTCCATTTTGCCTTCAACTTGGCCTATGATCTTCTAATCATTTTCGCCCTCAAGTTGCCCTATGGCTCTGGCCTTTGACCTTCTAAAATATCTTACCCTCTGACCTCCCATTCCTTGTCCTCAATTGACCTTTACCCTTCGATTGATTCTTGACGAAAAATTTGGATACAGAAAAGGTGAGTTCTTTTTAAATATAGATTGTTTCACGCAGAACAAAGGCAGGATTTTGGCTAGCTTTGTACCCCTTCTCGCGTTTTGGCCTTCTACATATGCAGATCTCTACCTGCATTGAAGAAATACTTTACTACCAAATTGATTATGGACTAACATGGCATTTCATAGGTTTATTGATAAACTCTTCTTCACCTTTATAATTTTGTTTTTTATAACTAACTAACTTTTTCATTTGCTACCAGTTATTTGAGAACCTGACTCGCGATACCAAAACAACCACTGCTTCATACGAGCAACAGCTATCCCAGAATGCTCTCACGATGCAGGAGATGCAAGACGCAATCAACGAACTGCAAGAACAGCTGCAGAGTTATCAAGTCACGCATCCACTAACTGTGAAATCAGCACAGGTAAGAACTGGCTCTCTCTGGTGTCATCGCTCTTCTGTATCTCTTTTTTCTTTGTTCCGTATTTCTGTTCCAATTCGAAACAAAATTTCTCTACTTGTAAAAAATGTGACTACTTAAATATGAACCTCTTTTTATTATTGACCCTCTTTTTCAAAACCGATCTATCTAGGTTCTTTTTTGAGCTAAAGTCCAGAACCAGCACTTGAATAGATATCAAATACTTTGAATGATTCATTTGTTTGAAATATTATGTATTGATTTTATGTATACAGTTGTTTCCGTTAAGTCGGACCTTAAAGCAACGGGGGGGGGGGGGGTCTAACTTATGCCGAGTACGACTTTTTACCTGAATGGGATAGAAAACCGGTAATAAGTCCGACTAAGTGAAAGTTCCGGTCATCCGGGGTGTGACGTAACACGGGTTAAGTATACATTGCTCTTATCGTGAAATATGTAGCACCAATAGATCCACTTGTTGCATGAATTCGACTGTCGTATTTGCTCTAATGTGCGAGAGATCCGTTTTTGCATTCTCCTCTTTTAGAAAAGTCTTTAGTCTTTCATCAGATTTTTTACAAGAACCGTATCACTCAACTTTTTCAGATCAAGTCTCCAGACTTCATGTTTACCCGCCTCGATATGGAGCACAACGCCAAAGCGTTAAAACGAGGCCTTCAAAATGGTCGCATCTCTTACGAAGGATATAAGGAAATGTGCAGCCAAATGGAAAACTACGTCAGCATCCCCGGCAAGAGATTAGCTAGATTGGCTCGTAAATATCTCCATCACACGAGAATGAAAGAAGTCGGTATGTAATATGATTTCTGTACAACGTGATAGAGTGTTGAATTCTTCCAATTTCTAACAGATTTTCCTAGATATATTTTTAGACAAGGACCTTTAAAGATACGTTTGTCAATAATATTACCAACAAATCGCTACTCCTCCTTAGCTCTTTTTGTTTTCTAGGTTGTTCAAATGTCGTTGTTGTCTCTGAACGTTGTTTCTCTTGACCTTTGCTTTTTGACCTGCTTACTTCTGACCCTCTGACCTTTATCACTTTCGCATTTTTTCTATTTTTGTCTTCCACTCTGGCCATTAGTTTGTCGTTGCTCATCTATGTGTTAGATTACTCTTGAGATTCTGATGGTAATTTGGCTAGACCAGTTTTTTTATGATCTTTTGCTATTGTTTCACGACCTTTGCTTTTCTAACCTTTGTCGTATGACCTTTGTCCCTTGACCTTTGCCTCGTTACCTTTGCCTCTGGATATTTTCCACACTAACCTTAGATTGTTTTCCGCACAACAGAGGCAGCAATTCGAGCATCTCGGCGTTTGGATGACCAGGTTTACGAGCTTCTCGATAGAATGGAAGATTTTCAACAGACAAGAACGATGCGTTGGGAACAGAGGATGGAGATGTTGGCGGGTGAAAGAGAAGAAATTGCGAAGCTTCTTGTGAAGACCTTGGAGATGATCGAGCATGAGACAGGAATATTTTTGATAAAGCCGATCATGTCCATCCCATCGAGGTAGCATACCCTTGAGTTTTAAAAATCGTTATTTTGAGTTTTCAAAAATTTATTGTATACCGTATTGAAGATTTTTGCAGTCAATACATCTCTTATTAAGAAAGGTAGTCTGTCCCCTTTTGATCTCAGAATCTCTTTTCGTGGCCACGATGAAATATGCATCGTTTATTTAATGCACAAGTAACAATCAGAATGAAAAAAACCACAATCGCGTTCTTTCGCTGATTAAGTTGCTGTGAATTTGTTTTGGAAGTCAGATTCGATTGTATAAAGATTAGGCATTTTTGTCGTGTTCGCCCACAATAACAAATGTCGGATGCTAAAAATGCAGAGGAAAACCCTCTTTTAAGGAGAGGCTTTCAAGTTAGAATTAGCCAATCACGGAGGGGACAGGCTGTCTTTAAAGGGATGAGAAGCAGCATGTTGACTCTCGTAGAGTCATTCAATAGACTATAGCAAAATTCATAGTTAACTTACGGTAACCAGTCTGAGGTAACCAGTCTGAGTAGTGGGTAACTCGGAGTTACAGCTTCTAGACTCTCAAATACCAATGGCTTGTCTAGCGCAGCTCTGTTTATTTGCTACTGGACATTTAAAATAACTGTTAGCTGGATATTTGCGACTTAAGGCTCTATGTCCCGTCAATCAACCTTTCAGGGTTAACAGCCGGCTCTGCAGCGCATTTATCATCTTAAAATGTTTAAATTAGTCCTGCCATGCTGATTGGACGACGTAACAATAGCCTATTGTATAGTGCAACCAATAGGAATTGAAATGGCCACTGAAATTCGTCGATACATGGTGCCTTGAAATTATCCAGCCAGTTGTCTAACTATAACACCAGAGTCACTACAGAAAACCCTGGAAAACTAGAGAGTTACCACTCGTAACCATTCTGAAATAATTAACTAGTGTCTTCCTATGTACACACCATCAAGCAGTGTATAATGCCAAAAAATATTAATTTTTCTATAAAGTGAGGTTAAATATGTCTTTTCACGCAGGCGCAGAATTGGAAGTGGATATATCGTTAGCCGGAGGGTCAAATCGCCTAAAGATGATGGTTTCACAAGGGAGCAATCTTCAGGGTTTTTAGCCCCACATTCAACCCCATCCCCAAGCGCAAGGAGAAGCCCCCATAGGCGCACAATTGAGCCGGGCGCATCGATACAGAGTCTTCGTCGATTGAATTCTGATGAACTGCAAATGAATGTCAAATCAATGCTGGCAGAAAATGGGACAACGGATTCAGTTTGGAAGGTTAGTTCCCCCCTGGAATATTTGAAAATGCAGTTACTATCAAAATTGACAAGGGGGTTACCCAAGGAATGTTTCAAAGCCCAACTCCCATGGAAATATATGACAGCTAATGAACTTTAATCGATTGGTGGTGACCATATAGGATCCGCCCTGAAAGCCTTTGAGTTAAATAAAGAGCAAGACATACGTACTCAAGTTCTGTGGCGACGCCAGCTCGAAAAACTGGGGTGGACGAAAAGAAATTTTCTCGGCCACGCCCTTCAGACTCCTGGAAAAGCCTTTTTAGTATTTTTTACCCATTTTGAAATTTTTGGACAAGCAACTTTTTCAAGCAGCATTTTTCGAAAATCGAAATCGATCTGCTCAGCCCACCTCCCCCCTCAAAGGTTTTTCAACAGATTTCGAGAAATTAGAAAGTCGATTTCTAGTAAACTGGGGTGGACATGTCCACCACAGTCCACCCCTTGGCGACGCCACTGCTGAAGTTATAGAACAAGAGATTGCGTGAATTCCAATTACGAGGTATGATCTTCAGTTGAAAAAAGCTTTCACTATTCGAGACTAGAAGCTTGGAAAGACATCACTACCACCATCAGACAACTCTCTACTCTGCAACAATTTAAAGAACACCACAAAGAAGCTACATTTAAGCAAGCGCCGCGGAGAATGAAAATTGCTAAGAAGCAAACGACCAGTAAAGCCTCATTTTATTCATTTTTTGCCCCCCCCCCACTTTTTCAGACCCCCTCCCATTTTTTCAGACCCCTCACTTTTTTCAACGCTCCACAGTATCTTTTAAGTAGCTGAATTGAACCAAAGCACGACTCCCTGGAAGATCAGTTTGGCCTGTGTTTTATTAAAGTGCCTTTATATATTTTCAATACTCTTGTATTATTTAAGTTTTTTTGCTGAAGTGATTTTCTCGTGTATAAGCAAAGTCTAATGATAATTGCCTTACATGCCAGAGGCCTTGACAACTCAGTGTTACAATGTTATTCTTATCATTATAATTCTTACAATGTCCATTTATCCATTTAAGGTACAATCATCCCTGAGCGGTCCTTTACCCATAGCCAGGTCTCTTCCCAATATCCCGAAAATTATGGAGCTGGACGTGAACAGAAGTATGTTCGCAAACAACCTTGTCAGGTACGTAATATAATAATAATGATGATGATAATATACAGTGGCGTACCCAGGGCGGCAGCAGTAGGGGGGGGGGTCTGGAGGAACGTCCCAAGAAACTTTTTTGGGACCACGCCCTTCAAACACTCGCAAATGGGGGGAACGCCCTTTTTGCAAAATTTTCCTCCATTACTTGATTCATTTTAGCTACGGTAAATAGCAAAGTATTTTACAATTATTATTGACACAAGCATACAGTATACTACATCCCCCCCCCCCCCCCAATGAGTTTTACGTCGTTTTTGGACAAATCTCGAGGATCATATATTTGAAAAGTGGGGGTCCGGACCCCCCTATTCCCCCCCTTGGGTACGCCACTGATAATATAGGCATTTTTATAGTGCCGTATATATGTGTAACTGCTATTAGAGAAAACATATATAGAGAAGGGCTAGAGGAAGGTGCTGTGCTGTAAAAAGAGCCAGGGTGTGGGGGATCTATCGTGTGAGACATCAGAAAATTCTGCACAAGAAGTAACAGTTATGATAGGTTCTAAACATAACTATCTGTTTTTTCTAAGCATATTTATCTGTAACCATTAACAAAGTCTCTCTGCCCGCCATCTTTAAATGAATGGTCGAATGCTCCCCTCTTTTCCTGTGCCACTAGATACAATTGGGTTATTGTTTTTTATGCCTATCTCCAGCCACCAAGGTAACCGCATTTTATCAATGATGCTTTATCTCTGATTTTATCGATGAAACTAACAACTAATTGAAAATGTGAATTTTTATCTATGAAACTAAGCCCAAATCAGTCTCCAAAGATCTGGTCTGCAACAAAGTGCAAAAAATTACTGAAAATTTGATTATTCTTTGAAATTCTTGCTAAGAAAGCTTATCGACGTTTGAAGTTATGATGCAGTAACTTAAAGGCATTGAGTCATGATAAATAGACTGGGTATACCCAAATTGCCAAAATCCGCTGAGTCATGATTTCCATAACTGCGATGCTATTGCTTGACCTTGTACTGGTCACATGAACTCACCTTGTACTGATTAACATAACAGTTTCCATCAATAGCAAGTTGTCAACAACGGATGCCAATATCACATGAAACAGCAGCGATCACGCCGAAACCAAATGACCCCCTATAGAGAAAGCCTATTTACCATGACTCAATGCCTTTAAGCTTTGCTTATCAAAGCACACAACTTCTACCCGACACGGATACGATACTCGTCGTAAGCAATTACGATACTGCTTTACTTATACAAATTGAATAGCTAACCTGCAGATAACAAGGTTTGTAACTACTTCTGTACGACAATTTTCTTCTTCCAGCACACGACTACCATCCGACACAGATACGACATCAGGTCCGCTGCATTCCAATGTCTTGTCATACATAACAGTCACACGGCCATCGGGCGAGATTGGAAAGCAAGCATCGACAAGATTCGACCAATCAACTGGTACAGGTGAGATCGCTAATATCCGTGCGTTGCGTGGACTTGCGTGTCTCTTGTGGCTTTTCGCGAGTCGACTCACAAATGTTTTTTCATTATCACAGCATTTGAACTTGTAGCGGCCCAAATCAGACTCAGGAAAATGAAAAGCAAAGCCAACGATACAGAAAAGAAATTAAAAAAACGCAAAAATTCGCGGTCCCTGAAAACGTTACAGAAAAAGCAGTTGAGACCGCGGGTTTGCTGCGAACGTTCGACTAAACCTCGCGTTTTCTTGAGGCTGTACGCGTAGCATTAGCCAAGCCGGCGCTTTTAAAGTCTAGTTATTAGACTGGTCGTGAATAGGTGACTTAATAACAAAAACAATCTAGATATCGAACTGGTTGAACCATGTTGTTGAATCATACTTAGAACATAAAATGACATACCCAGAATTGTTGTTTAAAGGTTTTCACGGATATCGAAGCTCAAAATTTATTTTTCCCAGAAGTCACTTCTCTACCCACAATTCATTTCATTTCACGTAGTCAGCCAAGTCATGAATCAGCCAGTTTAATCTGCGAAACGAATAAGACAAAAATTGCTTATGAAGATGTCAATGTTAAACTTTATAGATGGTAGCCAAACTCTTCTGTCGTTAGTCTTATGAAAAGCTGAAAGTTTTTACGCTGGTTTTATAGCAACAAATTTGCAGGTTTTCAAGTTTTCATCAAACCTGGGGTAAAAAAAAGCTGTCTCACCAACTCGCTGTAAAAGAACTCATTTACAACAGTTTGAAGTACCGTTATAATTCGATTAACCCCCTCTTCTCGACTTAAGCATAACCTTTTATTCATTTACCAACTGCTCATAAAAACACAATTCCAGTATCTAAAGAGAGCTTAGTGTGTAGGAGATTACCCCCCCCCCCCCCCCTCCTGCAAAATTGATAAGAAACCCAAATTACTCCGTGTTTCTCCTGTTTCCTAGGCTTCCTGTTTTCTTTCATTTCTAGGCTTCCTCCTTGCCTTAATGAGCTTCTAACATTTCAGTTGTAGGCATGGGACGGACCATTTCCTTTTGGATAAAAACTGGTTCTTTGTTACTAATGTTCTTTCTTATCCTTTCCAGGCAATGAAAGTTCTCCACCTCCACCGTCACCATACGAGGAAAACAATTCAACTCAACAAATCCGCAAGCCACAAAGCCCGTTGCCTCCCATTCGCCCATCGCCATATAACGATGATGGAAGGTAAGTGAAATTGTTTAACCGAATCACGTGGTAGAATATGTTTTATGAGTGAGTAAGACAATTCCACAAGTGCTGTAGCTAGTATGAAAGGGGGTGGGGGGCATTGCATGATGACATAGACAAATGGGCACTTCCACCAACAATAGACATGTAATACAAAGCCTATCATTCAGAATTATTTGGGGCACAAACCCCTTGCTCTCTACCCCTTACAGTCAATACGGGTCTGAATAAGACAAATTATGTGTAGCAAGTAAGTCTCAATTGAGTAAGCAGAAGCGAACGCTGTAGGGGCATTCATTGGCGGAAATTATGGATGGGAGGAGGCAGGCTATTGTTTGCAGTTTGTCACGATTAAGATAATTTATCCATAAGTATGTGATGTTTTCAAAAACCTAAAATTCTGGGCTAAAATGGCCTAGACCATACCATATTGGGTGATCTAGGCCCTTTTCTCAAATGCCTGATACATCTGCTGGTCTCTTTTAGGTCTGTGTCAACGTATCTCTCAGACGCTGAACGTGTTTGGTCACCAGTCATCGCCCATTGAAGCTTTGAAGAATTGGGAGGGCCTCGCAGAGATGTCCTTACAAGAAGGGAGGCACTAGAGAGGAGAGAGCCTCAAAATGATGCTTGTGAAGAAAATCTGCGTGAATTTTGATGTTTTTGAAACAGTTCATTACGATTATGTAAATAACATACAAGTGACAATTGATCTCTCCAAGAAGATCATAAGAGTAAAGGGTTTTTCTATGGTAAAAAGATATGTCAAAATATCTTAGGTGCATTGCAAGAAGGAATAAGCCAAGAGGAGAGAGCTTTGAAGGCACAATCTTCCTAATTAGACCATTAGAAGAAACGCTTGTGTACCCATCCTTCTTGGTACATCTTAGATACATTTGGAAAGACAACAGGGAATAATCTTTACGTACATCAATAAGACTAAAATAAGATCAAAATTCTCTACTGATTATCCTCAAGAAAAGATCGACTGTAATTGTGTTGCTGTTTTTAGGATTCCTGTTTTGCGACAGTCAAAGGAAAGACATGTATATCATGATCTTAATGATACTGTCTTTGTAAATATATTTTACATTTTAAGATTGTGTATATAATGTGGTTTCCATAGCTCTCTATTTGCAACACCATTGATTGGACACCATTAGCACTTTTCTGCTCTCTACCACGCCATATATAACGAATCCTCCTTTATCAACCGAGCCACCCTAAAATAACCAGTTTACATATCACTAAAAACATTTTCATTTTCTATTCTCTCGTCATTATCCATTCTTTTTAAAGAGGAAGAGAAAATATTGTTTAAGAACAGTAAATGCTTGTAGTAACTTTTTTTGAAGGAAAGATTGAATCTATGATCTCGCCTGTTAGCAAAGTTTGACAAGCAACCCATCGAGAGAGAAAATTTAAGTTCAGACAGGATGATTGCTGATACTTTCAATCATTTCTGGCTATAAAGAGCAATCACGATCATTTTTACAAGTCTCTTGTATATTGATTCTTTCCATTATTTTTTCTTGAAAAGATTCATCAGAACTGATTGCAGAATGTGAATAACTGTTGAATGTTTGATTGTAGATTCATATTATTTGTATAAAAAATTCTTGAAGAACTTGTTTCTCTATGTTTTAAAACCTTCATTTGACTCATTCTGGTTGTTTGCCTTCCTGACCTGCACAATTAAAGAACTACGTTTTTTAAACCCCGGGAAGCAACTAAATATATCAAAACCCATGCAGAGAGAATATGAACATTTTTTTGCAGTACAGAATTTGAAAATGGCTTTGAAAAAAGCAAACATTTTACAACATACTAACAGCTTTTTCGTCTGACACTCCTCAGAGCATAAAACGTCAGAATAAGGGTCTGAAAGAAATAGGCCAATCAGAAAAACGCAAGCACAAGACCGGTATAGTTGACCAATCAGTGCCGCGTGCCTAAAGAAAAATTACCATTGGAGTCCAAGAGAGAAAACGAACTCCTTCTGTGTACACAATGACGGCTTTATTTGTATGTAGATCGACTCTAAACTGCTAGATGGAATAGTTCAATAGCTATTCCAAAGCAGATCTCCAAAACAGAGAGAATAGTTCAACAGCTGCCTGATGATTGCATTAATCGTTTCCCAAACAATTTCCAAAAAGCATGATTGACTATAATTTTTGCTTCTTGGATTGAGCTCTACCTAAAGACAATTTTTAACAATTAAAACAGTTTTTGAGAAAAATTTCTATTGTCATTCTGTTCCTGTGAAGCGGAGCTGTGGAGGAGCGTTTCTATTGACAACGGCGTATTTCTTGTTGCCAAGCCAATGTCAAGATATTACAAGTTGCAGGAAAGCAAGAAAGTTGAGGATCTCCATTTGTTTTATATTTTAAATATCAAGATGACATCTACAGAGCCTATGTATTGTTCTCAACAGATAAAGATACCACCAGAGTTACCAAATATATTAAAACAGTTCACAAAAGCAGCGATCAGAACACAACCAAAAGATGTTTTGCAGTGGTCTGCAGCGTAAGTGATTATAGGCCTAAAGCCGGGCCGGGCCTAGCCTTGCTCGTTTTAAACATTATTTTATGATCTATGGGATCTTCAGTGGTGATTTCAGAACGAAACACGTTTTTTCAATAATTTTCTTCCAAAAAATACATGTCAAAGCGATATTTACATATTCTCAAAAAATCGCCGACGAAACTTGATCCAGTCCAGCTAGCATTTGAACCCCATATCAAGGAAAAACCTGTTCTACTCAAGATAAGTTTGTAAAATTATAAGGCCTTTTCAGTAATTTCAAAATCTATTCTGCGACTTGTGATGAATAATCTCATGACAAAAAGACAAATGAGGTGAAATAGTAGTTATCTTATTCAGTCAAAAACATCAAAACCACTGAATTATCATTTACTTTACCATTATCAACTACAAAAGAAGAAAAATGGAATTAATAACCAGTCAGAAATACAATTATAAAAAATAATGACTCATTTTGAAGTCTTTGTATAAATCAGCAAATTCTATGTCTTAAATTATGTATTTATTCCTTACTATTTTTCAACTACATTTGAAAAAAATCTAGTCAAACTTCTGGTAAAAATTGGTTCCCATGGTTAGGATACACTAATTTTTTATAAGAAACAAAGGTCTATGTTGAGTACTCCAGTTTCTTAATATTCTGGAAATTTGATTACTCGTTGTTTCTTAAGAGTTTCTTAATTATGATGTCATGAATGATGTTATGAAATGTTCATGACCTTTTTGTCACGTCAAGAGATTCGCTTATGTTCGATGCTGTATTTAGATGTGGGAAGTATATTTTTATCCCTTATGTCTTAAGTTCTAGGCCAACAGGGCAATCATGTTCTTGGATTTTACAAAATTTTGATGTTCTCAGTTTTATCATGATTTAAAAATTTCTTAACTTTTTGCTTTGATTATAGAAGTTTTTTAATTTTTTCTGACTGTCCAGTACTTGTTTCTAATTGCCAGTTTTTTAAAATAAATTGTAGTGGTGCAAACTGAGGTTTTTGGGAAATTTTATAAGCATCTGCCCCCTTGCATTGTTTTAACTTGCTCTAAATTAGATCATTTTATGGCTTCCAGGTACTTTGATGCATTAAATAAAGGGGAACAGCCTCCAGTAAAAGAGAGACTAGATTATAAACTCGGCCAACCACTGGATAACCCAGTAACAAAAGGGGCACTGGCTGTTCTCCACAAGCAGGTAAACTTGTTGCTTTATTTTCTTCCATTTTTAATTTTTATTTCCTATAAATATAAAAAAAAACTTTGAAAGGTATATTTTTGTCAGGAATTTTGTGAGGAATAATTTTTTTCAAACTAATGATTTATGGTTAGTTTTAGTTCTTCGCACTATTTGCAGTTTTTTGTTGTGTTTTCCTATCTGGGATTTGTTTAGAATATTATGAAAATTTCCAAAATATTTTATCAACATCCATGACCCTATTTACAGCATAAAGAATTAAAAGTTGGAATATTTTTTAAAATATAAATTAAATCTCAAAATTCTGCATAGTTTAGTCAAAAAAGAGTATAGGTAAAAGTAAACTGGCTATCTATGAAAAACGCATCTCTGATTCACACATGAAAACAGAAATAACTTGATGTTTAAAAACAGAAATTAGTTGAAGACATTTAGCTTCTTCATATAATCCTTTATTTTCCTTGATTTTTTCAAAAGCAACGATCTGAATGATAGATAAGAAGATGTGTAGTTTCTCTAAACAAATCTATCCACTCCTCGGAAATCAAGTTGAGGTGCAGGAGTTGACAGAGCAATGGCATTGACAAAGATTATTATCATTGCTTGAAAGCTAAAAGCTCTTGCTTTAAACTAAATTTTTTTGTAGCTTGGAAATAAACCAGTTGTTGAACTTTGCAAAGTTGAAGAAAAATGGAATGCATTGTGTTTACCAAAAACGAATTTGGATGAAGTTATGAGGTATTTATTATTAAGTTTATGTACTGCTTTTTACATCTTATAAGCAAAAGTATTTCTTTAAAAATAAACCATTTTTTTCAAAATTTTAATTTGTTTGTCGTGAGTCTTTTTCAGTAATCACAATCATTTATTTATCCATAGCCTTATAAATCAGAAATGGACAGAAGTTTCTTTGGATCATATAGCAAAATTTTTCTTTGAAGCTAAAGCACATATTTCTGAAAAACGTTTTTAAGAGTTTGAGTTGAAATTTTTCGCATGTTCATCTTATGAATCTTTTTCAAATTAATTATTTTCTAGGTTAGGAAGTTTTGGTGAAGAATTCAACTGGCTACAATTTTTGGCTTTGGCCTGCAGTACTATAAACTCGGTAAGTTAATTCCTAAAAAAGAGTAAAATCCTCAATTGACCTAACAAGGAACAATACTCTTAAAACCCAATGCTAAAAAACTAGTGTCCAAAAAACAAGCGCAGATAGTTTTTTCAACTTACGAAAACATGTCTCGTGGCACATTTATTTGTTGATGTTTGTTTTCCTTGTTACCCTTTGTTCCTCCTCCTACTTGACCTTTTTTCTCCCTCGTGTCACAGCCCCCTACATTTTCACATTCTCCTTCCCACTTGTCATGATAAGCATCTCTCTCCAACAAGCATGATGTCTACAATGCAGGCTAAATGCACAATTTCACCATAAAAAGTCCCAGGCCAGCCATGATTCTTATGCCCCCTTCTAACAACCCCTATTAATTTCTATCACCCTTTTCCTCTTCTTTCTGCTTCCCACTTGAAATACTTATTCTCTGTAGTATTTTGAAAAGCAATTTTGATGTCCCAATGCAATTTTTAACCTTTTTCACTCCCCCTTGTATTTTCCAAAGAAGGACAATGGTTTGCAGTTTCCACTAAACGTATAAAAGTTTTGAAGACAATTTTTGATATGATAAACTCTATGTTTCTCGAACAGAACCTGACCTCAACAATGCAAACGATATGCGACATGATCACAAAAGACCTTGAAGGGGGACCATCAAGAATATCATTTAAGAAATTCAAACTATTGTACACGTACCTAGCTGAAGTTGATGGTGACATCTCTGCAGAACACGTGGCTTCTGTTCTCGAGCATTTGTCATCTGACGCGTGAGTCTAAAAAAGAATTTACATGTTTTGCCATTTTTCTTCCTTTAAAAATGATCAGGTTTTATAGACGCCTGATCATAAGTATTTGAGAATTGAACACAACATTTCAAGCAAGCCCAATAAAGATGACTCCTTTTGCCTCCTTGTGGCCAATTCTGAAAATTCGACTTTGTCTCTTCCATATTCATTGATCACCAGATAGAAAAGTTAGGCCTGTCATGGAATTTTTTCTACCCATCAACCTTGAACAATTATTGTCTTACCAATCCATGAAGGGTAAAAGAACAATCCGGAGAGGTACCATGTTTTGTTTGATGCCATATTTCTAGGAGAGGGTTCCCTGACCTTGGGCGATCTGTAATTCGCTGAAGCAGTCAAAAAACTCCTCGACGTGTATGACACGAGGTTAATCGGATTATCCGAACCCCGGGTAAACGAAGCCACCAAAGGCGTGGGGTGTTTCATACTTTCCAAGCAGCGTACAAGATTTTGGGACAATAGGATTTTCGGGATTTTTCGGGGGTTTTTCTCGAAAACCAAAGGATTTTTTCAAAGGTGTACGAGACTATCATGAAATGAAAACCTCTCGACCAGAAGCCACGACAGACTTATTGGTAATGGAGGCCCGCTAGTATCATTAGGGGGCTTGAATTTCCTTAGAAGATTTCTCTTCGGTGATTGGTAGGTTTAACTCATTGGCGTCGCCAGGTCGAAAAAACTGGGATGGACAAAAACAAATTTTCTCGGCCACGCCCTACAGACTCATGGAAAATCCTTTTTTTTAGTATTTTTATCTTTTTGAAATTTTTGGACAAGCAACTTTTTCAAGCAGATTCAACGGATTTCGAGATATTAGGATATCGACTTTTGGGGAAACTGGGGTGGACCTGTCCACTCCAGTCCACCCCATGGTGACGCCACTGTTTGGTAACCCTCATTTGACCACTCCTTGTGTTCCCACTCCTTAAAGAAAATCTAGTGGTAAACAAAAAAAAAAGTAAGCCCCCTCTTTTAAAAGACATTTTGACTACGTTAGGTTTGTCAACGTTTTTTTGTTGGGCTACCCTTCTTTCATTTCTGTTGTTGATAGCATGATAGGTCAATGTTTATGAACCCCCAAGCCCCGTTAAGAAATCTCGTGCACCTTGATCGATAGTCGTTGCATTTTTCCACCTGTCAGCGATCAATGCCATAACTTGTAGAACATTTGTGATTTTTCAACCTTTTGCGTGCATCTATTCCCATACCCTTCAAACAATGATACTAATTAACTATCAAGCGGGGAAGTTAAGACATACTTTTGTGACAAATTATGTAATCACAATTGGTTTAACTTTTTAGTGTTTAATCAACAATGTTGAAAGGGATGGGGTGTGGTTGGTATATTGGAATTTCGGAAAAGAAACGAAAGACACAAAATGTAGCGAAATACATTACCATGGGTACCAAAGCCCTAGAAATTGGAAAGAGAATAGAGAAAGAGAAGAAAAAGCAGACAGGGTAGTGGAAGAAAAAGAGAGAGAGAGAGAGAGAGAGAGAGAGAGAGAGAGAGAGAGAGAGAGAGCGAAATAGGCCTTTCAATGCCCCTTCCCTCTCTATATATTTCTCTCAACTCTATTCCCCTCCAAGTTTCTTAGGCTCTAGGACCCGGGGTACCCATTCATTTTAGCACTATGCATTCCTTCTTCCTTAAATATTGTTGACAGCATGAGAAACACGGTTTTTCTATCTTCCAGCGATCGACAGCAAGGCAAGGTTGGACCAGGGAATTTCATGAACGATGCATGCCCGAGACTTGCACCCGAATCGTCTTGATGTGTCTTTATTTATTTTTATGTTGTAAATACCATTTCGTATATATTGATTTGAAGTTTTATTTGAAGTTCTATCTCGTCATTTTTTGTAGATAGTATCAGACGTGTATTCCAGCTATTTGGCTTGAAAATCTTATTTCAATGTGTTTTTCTGTTTGTTTTTTCGATTAAACAACAAGCACCTAATATTCCGGGACACCAATAACATCAAAGAATTTCGTCTTTGTGCAAAAAATGGTTTACAGCTCCAGACTAAAATCACCGCTCCTAGAGGCATAAACTTACTAAAACATCTGCTCCTAGAGTTATTGCCTACAACTCCAGACTAAAATCACCGCTCCTAGAGTCATAAACTTACTAAAACCTCTGCTCCTAGAGTTATTGCCTACAACTCCAGACTAAAATCACCGCTTCTAGAGGCATAGACTTAGAAACCAGGGGCGCAAGGAGCTCGTCTCCCCTCATGTCAGAGGTACCCCTTTTTTGCCTACATGTGCTGGCCCCTTCTTTGAAATGTTCCTACTTTTATGCTTATTCCCCCACGCCTGATTTGGTATCAATTCACTGTTAAATACTGTTAAATTCGCTGTTAAGTACATTTTTAACTGTCACTTCAGTGGTTTTGTGGTCAGGAGGGTTGATAGGCCAATGACCCTTCAGTTTAGAAAATTTTCGGTTTTAGCGCAAAATTTTTTGCGAAATATTTCTAACACAGTTGTCCTGGACAAGGGACGCCGGATAATTGGGTCGCGGGGGGTTCAACCACCCCTGTTGCATTTTGATAGGAAGGAAAAGAGGGGCCAGAGTGCTGTTTTCATTAAAGTGCCCTTGAAACCGGCCATTGGCAATAATCAGAGAGATTTCTATGAAATTCTTATTGTAGTGCCTAATTCATGACGACATTTCTCAAAACTTGTACCAATTCCTTATTCCAAAAGTTAGCCAAGATATCTACAGAAAATTGAAGTAAATTGCAGGTCGTGGAAGGAATTAGTAGAAGCTGGGATTTGTCTTTCAAATACCCTTCTATTCAAGCCCTCTTGCCCTTTAGTTGTTACGGCTTCCCTGTCCTGGACTGATACTTGGCTATTCGCGTTTTCTATTCTCAGAAAATCTCTGGCCTTCTTTAAAAATCAATCACATCTTTGGTTCTGTTTTCATACTTCTGAACAGGATAAATTTATGACATCTTCATCTCACTCGAGTCTGCTATGACGTCCGCTTCCTTATAAAAAATAAAAATTGTATCGAGGTTTTCTTAAAGAATTCAGGTAAAGGTTTTCTCGTATTTATTTCGCTTCATCAATGAAACTTCTTTTCTTCAATGACTGTAATCTTCAAGGATTATTTAATGAGAAACAGAATTTAATCCTAGATGTTTTTGCTTATTAATTTGTTGATTTCAATCAATAAATCTCAAAATATCAAGCAAAGAAATTTAAATTGATTCTATTTGGAATATGAACAATATTTGGCTTATATTGAAAAAAGTTCTGTAGCAACAATCTCAAATACCTAGGCTGTAAAAGTAAATCAAGATGTGTCACAAAAATAGCTGTTCGAAAATGCTATTCTGTTAAGACAAAATTGTAAACGAAAGATGATATTTCTAAAGTATGACTGCAGTAGAAAGCTCAAACCAGAGAACTAGACAGATAAACATATTTTTCAGCACTAAAATCGCCTTTCGATAAGATATTGTTTTGGAACCAGTAATTTCTTATTAATTCGTATCTTGTTGAACTTAGGCATGAAAAATCTCACAAAACGAATATCATGGAAACATTTTGTGTTTAATTGAAAAAGAGTTACAAAATTATCGACAGCAACCTGGAATTAATTTTCTAGCAAAAACAGATGCATTTGTTAAGACTAAAATAATAACTGTTCCACAATGAAGGAGATGTACTGCGCGTTGACTGTTCGAACAAAAATGTAATGTAAACAAATTCCTGGAAGGGCCTAAACTCCTTCAGTCTACCTCTAGCAAAATATCACCGCATACTGCCGAAAGATTTTGGTAAAACAGCAACAAACCTTTGAATAATGAAGAACCATAACTTCAGCCCAAAGCGTGGGTAAATTTGTCGATTTTTTGCAATTTTTGAGTAAATATATCTTATCCTCGCAGCAACACAAGTGCACGTGTTTACAAATGTTCAGACATGCGCGCGCTGGGAATTGCCCAATGGGATTGGTTAAACAAAGAAAGCACAATGTGGTTATTCTCATTAGGCCAAGATTGTGACACTTGACAATTAGGTACACGTGAAACATTCTTTTGGGAGTGGAATCCCCGGAAGTGGATAACACCCCTGGCCCCAAAGCAAACTCATTCTGTCCTGCACGTAACGATGTGGGATCGAATGGAAAAGTGACTAAAGGCGGGTTTACACGATCGTTTTTCCTTAAATTTTTTTTCGATATTGGACCGCGATGAACGACAACGATCGTGTAAAAGGCTAAATTGCTGAAAAAAGATTGATGCTATCTGTCGTTTTTAATCCGCTTAATTGGCGATAATGATCCATCGCTGAAGATTTTATTTTGACTCCGGGTCAAAATAAAATCTCTACCATCATTTTTTTTCAAAGGGGCCGACAAATTCTGACGTCATGTCAGCCTCGGGGAGAGAATTTCGAGACTTTTTACTAAGTATTGGGGTGAAGAAAAGATTGGATTCATGCTATGAGAACTAAAATAGTCGGGGAAGGTAGTTAAAACGGGCAGGGGACTATTTTTAGATAAAAAGAGGTTCGGGTTTTACAAGTTTTCTTTGAGAATGGCCCGTCATTAGCTACACATTAAAGGTTTTGAGCAACAGAAATAGAGAACAATCCATCCAATAGACAAAATGCACAAATAAAAAATTATCTGGACCTCGCCGGGACCATAAAAATGTTCTGCGAATATTTCCCTAATTTTTTCGGCCTAAACTTTAGGCTTATTACCCTTTAGTCTAGCGGGTAAAGGTTCCAGAAAAGAGCCAGTGTTACTCTCCCTCCATCGCCCATCAATCACGTTGTCATCCAATCATTAAATGTGTAGCTAAGGACGGGCCATGCTCAGAGAAAACTTGTGAAACCCGAACCTCTTTTTATCTAAAAATAGTCCCCTGCCAGTTTAAACTACCTTCCCTGACTATTTTAGTTCTCAGAGCATGAATCCAATCTTTTCTTCACGCGAATACTTAATAAAAAGTCTCGAATTCTCTCCCCGAGGCTGACATGACGTCAGAATTTGTCGGCCCCTTTGAAAAAAAATGATGGTAGAGATTTTATTTTGACCCGGAGTCAAAATAAAATCTTCAACGATGGATCATTATCGCCAATTAAGCGGATTAAAAACGACAGATAGCATCAAACTTTTTTCAGCAATTTAGCCTTTTACACGATCGTTGTCGTTCATCGCGGTCCAATATCGAAAAAAAATTTAAGGAAAAACGATCGTGTAAACCCGCCTTAACTAAATAAGTTTTTTCCCAATATAACGGTGTCTCAATTATCAATTAAACATTTTTTCAACGAAGCAACATAAAAATTCCTCTAGATTTGCTAAGTTGAAAGCACTGAGAAGCTGTGCTTATCGAGCAGTGTCAATGTCCTTCCTCTGGATGTGCCCACACCTTGTGATTCCTAAGCCTGAAATTTCAGCAAGCTGTCGACTCTCCTGTATTTAGCACAGAAATATAGCATCAAAAAACAAAAACAACTCTGACAAAAACCATAAAAGCTTAAAGCAGTGCAAGAAATGTTTGGATAGGGGGTTAACTTAACCACAAACCACCCCCTACCCCCAATCCTATTGACCTTAAGAGCAACAACAGCGGTAATTGAGAATTAAACAAAGTATCTGGATGACAAAATTATCTCTGGAAAAAAGCTTTATATTCAAAATTATTTCAATTACAAGTCTTAAATAATATTGATCTCACACACTTTGCGCCAGTCTTACGCATTCGAGAAGGAAGGAAAATTACGAAAATACAATACAAAAAACACTAATTAAAAGTGATACGCACTAATTAAGGAGCAGAAACGTGACAATTAAGCTATATTTGTAAGCAATATAGATTGCATGTTAAATAAAACCCAATAAAAGAGGGAAATTATGACAGGATACTCAAATTTTGTATAAATGTTGAGCAGCTTCCTCAAACGAACAAAAAATTTAGGAGAGCTTTATCATCACTGGAAAGGGTAAGAATAACTACTTAATGGAACGATTGTTATTAGAAGAGCATTGTGGGAAGGGGCATCAGATCAGATTTCTTGTTTAACAGTTGTACTTTTTCACTATCGTTCGAACATGCCATTATGGCAAACGTAAGCAAATCACAATTGGTTATCATACAAATCTTAAGCCAAACATAATTCATTAAGCGCCAAAAATTGCGGGGGATTTATTTTCGATGAAGCTAGTTAAATAGTAAATAAATCCTATCAAATTTATCTAAACCAAAGTTTTATCGCACGGAAATTTTTCAAAATATAGAAAACTGTAATTTTTCGTTTTTACACGAGCTTTCGGCAATCTCTAAATCAGCTTTCTCAAAATCAAGAGTGCCAATTTTTTCGCATTTCCCCTTTTTGGCAAAATATCAAAAGATTCAGCAGAAATCAAAATATCGAAGCTCAAATATGTAGAGGTCAAAGGTTAGAATAGCGAAGTTCAAATACGTTGAGGGCAAAGGTCAAGGTATCAGGGCTCAAATATGCAGTAACTGTCCTAAAACGTTGGAACTGCAAATGCGCACTGACTCTCAATTCCAAGATTGTAGCTATTTCCTTCCCCATTTTTGTACAAACTCGTAACAATTTTGAACCATCCCTTTTCACCCCACGGCTGTCCCCACGAATTTCTGCCAATCCAGTATTCAGTGCCATCATTATCCACACCCCAACCAACAATGGATATGATATGGTTGATCATTGAGAAGAAATGGTATTCTTTGTAAACTCCGCCCTCATAGGCATCCAGTCCGCTTGTGGCCATTATACCACAGGCGATTGGACCACGTTTGTAGATCTCCGCCATCATTTTTTCACGTCCGTCAACCGAGCCTATGAAGGAAAATGTAAACATTCAGTGGCGGCACCAGTTATCGCAGATTGGTAGGGTTATGGGCGTGGCCATTGAGTCCTCGCCCTTTCTGCCTCGTTTATAATTTTTGTACCAGGTTAATTTTTTACGAGGTATTTTGCTAATGTTGTTAATTTTGTACCCTGCTTTGTACCTGGTTACTTTTCTTTAGGAAATATTATCTACCCCTAGCTAGCGCTTTTTAATTCGTTTTAAGAAAAGTAGTGACCCCCATACCTCCATACCCTCCCCCATTGGCGCTGCCACTGTATACACTTTATATAAGAATCAAATACATTCTGTGAAGGCTCAACTTTCTTACTTTTCAGTAATTCGAAGCTTGGGTGTTTTTAACATCGTTCTTAAGTTCACATTGCTTTTTCAATTTGCTTACACTTTCATTTTTTGTAAGATCACTAAATGACAGCTCTGGAAGAAATTTTAAAAGCATGCTCGATTTGCTGATAAAATTTGTTTTGTTTTGTAAATAAGAGAGAAGATTTTTTCTTCTAGCTTTTCATCTGAAGCTAGGCACGTTCTTACCATATTCTTTATTTATGGGAAAACTGAGCCTTAGTGTTCTTACATAAAAGAGTGATTATAAATTGATGGTTACTAAAATTCAATCAAGAATATTACAACTCAAATATCAGATTTTAATTTTTTAAGTCAAAGGCATAACAATTTCAATTCTTCACTTAATATTTACAGATAGCAATTGGCTTTGGGCCAGGGGTGCTGGGATGATATTCTTAATTCTAATGCCAAAAAAACTACATTGTAATTGTTCATACATTTTCTTTCCCCCTTTAACACTTTTATTTTTTCATCACATTGCGATCATTCAGACAGTCGTGAGTTAATTTTACAGGTTTTTCTCAGGGATAAAATTCACTGTTCATGAACCTCAAGCCCAAAAAGTGGCAGTATTGATAACTTGGTGAGGCAGTGTCACCATATGGGCTTCAGAATTTCTGTGACGAATTGGTGAGACAGAATTTGGGACATTTTTGTTTTCCAACTATTTTTGGCACAGCTACATCCAATTTGGAACAATTTACTTACCATACTCTCCTGCTTTCCATAGGGTGTAGTTCTGTATAACATGGCACTGACCAAAAGTGACACATGTGCCACATTTATTGAACGCAGTGCAACTTTGGTCCTTAGCTTGATAATTGTTGCATGTTTCATCTGGAATGCCATTTTCATGTGCATACTGATAAACCCCAAGCATACCTCCACCATGGCATGTTCCTGCATCAGCTGCAAGACAAACATAACAATCAGAGATGTAAATCTTTTTTCTAAGAGTGTTATCTATTTTGAATATTGGATACAAGATTTACAATCCCGGACAAAAATGGTTGACACTTTTCAAGGAAAGCTTGCATTTTCACTTTCTTTTCAAAAATAACTCCCCCCTCCCCAAATTCAATGTTGAATGCACGATTTTGAAGGAGAAATGATAGACCTCCAACATTGCTTTGGGGGGAAAGCTGGGATTCAATTTTACAGGAGCAAGGTAAAGTAGAAAGGGACAAAAATTGCATTTTGTCTCAACATTTTTGTCCGGGATTGTAGTTTAATTACAAATACTACATAAGGGACATACTGGATGCATTAGATTGAAAATAGCTTTAGTTGTCTTTCAAATATTTCTACATATAGTTTGCAGTTCTTACTTTGACATGGATATAATTGAAAGGTAGTTACTAGGTCTTCAGTTCCTCTAATCATATTCGGGTAGTTCTATCTTAATAAATCAATATTACTCAGGCAACATCCATACAAACCCCCATAAAGGTTTAGCATATACTATTTTCTAATGTGAACAAAAAGTACACTAATGGGAAGGAAAATTCTATAAATTAATCCCAGTATTTTTACAAGGCTTTCAAAAATCAGAACAGACGCAAAGATGACAATGACCTATTTTGATCCACAACTGGATTCATATATTTCCTAGTTTTGATTTTCCAATCTATGTTCTAATCTATACTCTGAAGTTTGTCAGATGAAAAGCTTGAGTATGTTTCGAAATATTTCATTTGTTTAAAAACATGTTTAAAAATGACAAGAGAAAAAAAATTCACTATGTGTCTTGTGACAATCATATGTTGTCACTGTGTGTTTTATGATTCAATCACATGTTGTCACCACCTACAGTATAGGGGTTAAGGAAGGATAATATTGGCACTTTACTCACCACAATCAAGAACATTTTGAACTGACAAAAGATTTGATGGCCAGGCACCTTTCCTCATAATGTTTATTCTGTCTGACATGGCACTTGTTGTCCCATGAGCCCAACATGACCCACAATATTGGGGAATGTGTTGGTTTCTTGTTTGGCTGACATAATTCCTTCCACTAACATTGCGCCAATCCCATGCCTTTGGAAGCTCATTTAGGCTCATCAACTCATGGGGCCTTGGAGTTTTGCTATATCAAATGAAAGAGAAAACTACAGTGTACCAAAGGAGTGCATGCAAAGAAAGTGAGAAAATCTATGTAATGAGATTATATTTATTTAAGCTTTGCCTTTTATAGTAAACAAGGGTTGACATTGAAAACTCCAGTTCCTTGAAGCTGTAGCACGTTTTTCAGTAATCTTCGCTCCAAGAAATTCTTAATTTCGATGTGATTAATATCAAATGAGATTAATTTCGATTTGATTCAACCTAAGACCAGAAGATAACCAAAAATTTTGTAAGAGCTTTCAAACAAATTATCTAGGGTATTTTCTTTTATTAACATTTGTTAATAAAATTTTTGATCGATGTTTTCATTATAATGTTTATGATCTTTAGTTTATTTCAAAGGAGGGCCTTTTCAGCACATGATAAGCTACCCTGGCTTGGATATACATATAATAACAAATGAGATGAAATAATGTATAAAGCTTACATTTTTTCTTCGATTCCTTTGTCAAATTCAGGCCTATAGCAAGGCTCTTTGTTGTTCTTCACTACTGAAAGAGCTTGGCAGATTGCAAGGACACAAAACAAAGAAATCAACCTGAAAAGCTCCATGTTTTCTTCCTCCTAATTTCTGGAAGCAGAGACGAATGTTTGAATTTTCAGGAAATGCTTCAAAAGAGATCTGGGGATAGTAATCATGTGACTGCATCACGCGCAGAGTCAGTCGACTCGTGATTAAAGGCGATGTCCCTAACAAAGAAATTAAATTTTCGCCAGGTGGATTTTTCAAATTAACTTTTGCATCCATTGTCTTCTGTTATGCAGAAGGGCCCTGAAATAAATTCCCAAACCTCTGCAAGCTTTCATAGAATTCGTTTCACCCACATTTTCATTCAGATCAGCTTACAAATTGAGGTTTTATATAAAGTTTTCAGCCCCCCTTTGAATTTTTTAAATAGGGGGCAATTTCCACCATTGACTCCCTTGTATAATATAGTTGGTTTAACATAACGAAGATAAACGTGGAACTGATATAGTTCTTTAGTTCTTAATTTTATCTTGGTTTAGCTAAAACGAAAAACATTTCTGTATATTGTATGTCACGAAATATTGTTGTTTGCAAAAGATATTTTTGACGAAGAGACCACACCCTTTTGATGGGGCGACTGCGTTTAAACGGTGTTCCGAATCATCCATTATGTAAGATAGGTTATTTAACCATCCATTGGATTTTAAAATTCACGGTATCGTACGTTTTGTGAACCATTCCGGATGCAATTGGTGATTCCCCCTGAAAGCTTTAAAAATCGTCGAGTCTCGTGAGTTCAGTTTATTCTAAACAAAAATGGCTGCCAGCATTGTGGGAGCTACGTTGTTCGTCTCGCTTTTTCTTCTTGGTCATGGCCTTAGACTCAACAAAGAGCCATGCTATCGTCCAGAAATGGACAAAGACATAAAAGATGTCGTGTGAGTATACAGATTATTTTATTACTGCCATAAATGAAAGCCATTTGCAGGAATGTAAGCCTCACCCTCACGGAAACGATGATTTCTGACAAAGAAACAAAATGACCTCTTCACATTTGATACTTACCATGCAAGTAAAAGAATTTCAAGTTCTTACATTTCTCTTTGTCACAATTTCCATTCCTTGTTTCATCAAAGTATCTTTTCTTGCAAACAATCTTTTCGTGACACAGAATTTAAAATGGCTTTGCGAAAGCAAAGATTTTGAAGCACAATACTAAAGCTTTTCGTCTGAGACAGAGTATAAAACGTCAGATCATAGATCGAAAATTCTATGTTCCATGCATAACTGGGTATATATATATTTACCAACGTAGAGTTTTCGTTTATGTTTCTAAAAAGAAGCTCTTTAGCATTTGGTGTTTAAGAAATTTTGAACAAACTTTTAGCATTGAAGTTAGCAAAAATATTGAGAATTGCTAATCCCAAACTAATATTCTTTTGAAAAATTTGAAAAATCTTTTGAAACTGTAACTCAGCCAATTGACTGTAACTGCTTTTTTAACAAGAACTTCTTGTCATCAATGCAGTATGCATGCAGTGGAAGATATACTGGGGCAGTTGCCCCTTCCACACAGAGTTGAAACAAGTCTGGTGCCCCTTTTTGGAAATGGTTTGGTACAATTATTGTGAAAATTTCCTTTTGAACGTTCAAGGAGGGTCTTCTGTCTGTAGTTAGGGTCTGAAATTGTTGTATAAAGTGTACTTTCATCACCAATTTCTGAAAATTTATCAGCACCCCAACTACCAATTGCCCCTCTTTCAAATGTGTTCTTGATCCACCCCTGTATGCATGATCTCTAGGCAAATGACTCTTATTTTATCATTTTAGAAAGACACCACTGCCACATAAAGTTCTGAATGTAGAAGACCTACCAAAAGCTTGGGATTGGCGTGACATTAATGGTGTCAATTACGTAAGTCAAACAAGAAACCAACACATTCCTCAGTACTGTGGTTCATGTTGGGCCCATGGAACAACCAGTGCTCTTGCTGATAGAATCAACATAATGAGAAAAGCAGTTTGGCCGTCAGCACTTTTGTCAGTCCAAAACGTCCTTGATTGTGGTAAGATGCCTTTCCATTGTATATACAAATTTGGTGATGTCATAGGCAGTCCTATTTGTACCTTCTATTCTGAAGTTTGTAAGGAAAAAGTTTTTAAAGTAATAGAAATGGATAGACATCGTTTCTGTAAAATATGTCAAAATATGGTTTTTGGTGCCATAAAATTTGAAGATGGTACGAAATTGGGGAAACCTTGCAAACTGAACCACTTTACATCCAAATTTATACATGTCACTCTTCGGAGTATAAATCAGGTAATGGGTGAGAGTAAGCAGACAATTTAAATCAAGGTGTGGATTGAAAGCAACATAAAACATGTTTGAAAATTTTCTTTTCGGTCCCCCATAGATTTCAATCGGCCAGATAACCCTGCACAAATTACAATATAAAAGAAATTGGGAATCCTTTGATCATTTACTTTGGCCATATTTTCACAGTTAAGAAGGCTTTAGATAAAGAATATTTGGATATCTGACTGTTTTGGTGTGTAGATTTTCCCTTTAATGCAATCATCGGGCAATATGTTGGCTTGTTTCTGTACCATTGGTGCTTCAAGCATATTTGTTAACTAGGTTGTTATATAGTGACCAATTCCAGGTAGATCTATCAGATAGAAAGGGGCACCTTGGGGACTGCAAATCAGCACTGTAGCTCTGTTGCTTTACTTCTGAGGAGGCACTTTTTCCTGTGTCCCTGGTTTCTACATAATAAGAATGGATTTTAGGAGCCAGGATTGGAGGGTATTTGATAATGAGTTGATATTGGCGCCACTCCTTTCAGGTGCTTGGAAAAGGATGGAAATGCCAATTTTACAATTATAACACTATTACTATTATAACATGAAGAAGATAAGAGATAAATATAAACATATTGGGGGTGGCACACCCTCACACACCTCTGGTAAGCCCATCTCTGCCTTCAAATGCTCTTGGCAAATTAGATCATTCATGACAGCGTTACATCCACAGGTAATGCTGGATCATGCCATGGAGGAGGAAACATAGGAGTCTATGCTTACGCACACCAGAATGGTATTCCAGATGAAACATGCAATAACTACCAAGCTAAGGACCAGAAATGCCTTCCGTTTAACCAATGTGGGACATGTACCACTTTTGGCCAATGTCATGTCATCAAGAATTACACTCTATGGAAAGTTAGTGAATATGGTAGGTGAAGGTTATTTTTTAAGGAATTCAAGAGAAGCTTTTGTGACTTAAGCTGCCTATATGTGGTATCACTCTCACTGATTGTTGATTGAAAGATGGCTTATAAAAAGCAAAGTTCATTTTCTCCTTAAGGCTGATTTCCACGAGGCGAATTTCACAGCGAAATCGCTGATGAAGGCATCAAGGCTTGCGCAGTTTTGATTTTTGATTTCGCAGCGAATTTGCAAGAAAGTAGAAAAGAGTTCTACTCTTTCTCTGCAAAATATTTCGTAGAACCTAATAACCAGTCAAAGCATGGTAAATTTGCTTGATTTGTAAGAAAACAATCTTGGAACATTTGTCATGCATGCAGTTCTGAAAATGGGTGCCTTAGAGTTGAGTTTTGGGGGAAATTTTTATATAATTTCGCAGCGAATTCGCAGCCTCGTGGAAATCAAAGACAATTTTGAAGTGAATTCGCAGCGAATTCGGTGCGAAATTCGCCTCGTGGAAATCATCCTTTATATAAACAATTAGAATTGAGGCATACCTGAGATTTGGTATTTCAATTCATTCTGATAAAACCTTTTTTCACATCTACAGGTAGAGTTCAAGGACGTGACAAAATGATGGCTGAAATATACAAACGAGGGCCCATCTCATGTGGTGTCATGGCAACTGAATCCCTTGAGAATTACGCAGGAGGAATATTTCAAGAATACCACCTTACATCTGAAATCAACCATTCAATCTCGGTTGTTGGCTGGGGAGTGGAGAATGGCACAGAATTTTGGGTAGTCAGAAATTCCTGGGGGCAGCCATGGGGTGAACAAGGCTGGTTCAGATTGCCAACAAGTGCATACAAAGGAGGCAAGGGTAACTTCTATAATATTGGAATAGAACAAGACTGTTCTTGGGCTGTTCCAATTTTGCCCTAATGTAGGACTCAAAGAAATTAAACAAAAAAAAAACGATTTGACAATGTACTTTCTTATTTCTCATTATTATCAATTGTATGTTGCATCTTAAAGTTGAAATTTTGGAAATAAGAATTCCAAACTTTACCATGTTGTAATTTACTGTGCTTTTTGTTTATTTGTTTATTTTTCTTTTCTCTTGATAGGAAAATACACTGTTACTTTAAGTTATAACATAACAGCATGACAGATAAATAAAAGCCAAAAAATATTTGTGTGGTGTTTATATGAAACTGAATATATGATAAAAGCTAACTCGAAAAAAATTTTTTTTGCTTTTCATACTGCCTGTAATTTGTTGTTTTGCAAAGTGTCAAAAACCTCTATGACAAAATTAGCCTGTAAAACACAGACCAGATGATGAAAAGTGCAGACCAGAATGCTGTCATCTTACTGGTCACATTTCTGCAAGGAACACTTTCTTTATATAGCTTTTGTGCAATAGGGTTTGACCATGTGAATTGCATGGTCATGCATCGGACACTCCCACCTTGAAGAGACAGTCGTGCAGTGTCAATAGTTTTCACTTTCCGTTCGCGTGTAACATGAGCCTTGACGATCTGGACAGCTTCCCTATCCGAAGCCGGTTTATTAAAAGCAGGGACATATACACTTGAATCAGTGTAAAGTATGTTTACATAGACACCAACCGCAGATCTACCATGCCAGTCGCTTATGTTAGAATCCGGGCAAGGCATCCGGACAGTTTTGATATCCGGAAAAGTTTTATTGATCATGCGTTTGACTTCTGTAAAGAAACTCTGATCATTATAATCTCCAATAAGCAAGGTGTCCGGTTCAATGAACGACACCATTCCGTCTGCATGCCCGGTCGTATCCAAAGGGTCCGGAACGAATGCTATTGTAGCGTTGAGTGACTGCTCTAAACTGCGGACCAAGTCTTGTCTGGTTTTCAATGAACTAGAGTTGCTGTTTTTGAAGAACCTTTCTGAAACAACAGCTTTTCCATAATGATTGTCGACAACATTTCCACCGTCAACAGTCAGCAAATCATTTGAGACAAAGCCCGTTACACCACGGCTGCTTAAGAACTTTCTGAACGAACTATCAACAAATTTCGCATATGCTTTGGACAAGTACCCTTTCGGCTCAAACTTAAACTTTACCGGTCTGTTCGGATTCACAAAACCGAAATCCCGCGTCCATAAATCGATTTCTTCATTTGTGTATATGCATCTTGCGCTAGATAAGTTGAAATTCCGCTTATCAGATCCGGATCTCCATTGCTGCGGATACAAAACAACAACTTCGTCGTCTCCAGCTGCTATGCTTGCGAGATCGTTCGCAAATTTAGCAATATCGTTGACGTAATTTTTGTAGTAAGGATCGTAAGGCATTGAAACTAGAATTAAATGCTTCTCTGCCTCGACATTTGCCAATGAAAGCATAAAAATGCTGCAAATCGCGATAGGCCAGAAATCCATTGCTTACAACGTTTGGCAAGGTCCAAAACCAAGAATGCTTTTGTTTTGTCCAGGCATCTGGGTTTTGTTCCGGTTGTCAACAACAACAATGCTGTATACAAACAAACTTGATGAACAGGTTGTGATCAAATCAATTCACAAATTAAATTAATGAGGCCGTAGTTGTTCAAAACAATAAACAAACCTATTCGATTATCCTGATACCATTCATTTATACTTCTGCTCGGAGGCGCCACTTTGAAAACTAAAAAATACCATTGAAATTCCTCCAACCAATCAAACTCGGTTCCTTGAATTTGAGGCATTGGCTCGGCTTTGCAGACTCTACTTTTTCTCCTATTTTCAATTTTTTCAACAGAGTCTGCACGCAGGCTAAGGGACAATCGCTCTACGAAAATCTAAAAAAAATGGTGTGTTGTAATTATCGTACGTCACGTAACGTTATCTAATTTGCATGCAGTTTTGTTCAGCAGTTGTTGAAGAGAGTGAGAGAGTTACGTTGCGTTGACGAGTTACGTTGCGTTGACGAGTTACGTTGCGTTGAAGAGATACGTTGCGTTGACGAGTTACGTTGCGTTAAAGAGTAAAGTTGCGTTGAAGAGTTACGTTGCGTTGAAGAGTCGTGGAGTCCAAATTATGAAGAGTTAAGTTTGCGTTGTATATATTATTCTTTTGTAAGTAGCCTTGTTTAGTTGAGAAAATTATTGGAGTCAAGTTTGGAATTGCGTTGTATTCAGTTATGTGTTATCTGGTAGGATTTCATGAACCAGGGCGAAGAAACGAACCTTAAAAAAGGTTTGAGCATGTTCTAGATTGATATTTTTAAAAATATTTATTTAAAAAATTGTAAACCTGAAAAATTCGAATCACTTAGTTCAGTAACCAATTCAGAACGAGGGCATGTCTCATTCCAGAAACGAGGCTATCGCGTATCAGTAACCCTTTGACCAGCGGAGCTGTCTAGTTTCCATACTGCTCGACCTGATGACGTAATTAGTTTACCCTAAACCTAACCCTAAACCTAAACCTAACCCTAAACCTAACCCTAAACCTAACTCTAACCCTAACCCTAACCCTAACCCTTTACTTGAAATAATTAATCATGCTAATTTATGACTATTAATCATGCTTATTTATGACTATCAGGTCGAACAGTATGGAAACTAGACAATTCCTTGACCAGCATGTCTAAAAACATTTTCTTCGCTCTTGCAAAACATTAATCATAAGAAACTTGTACTCACAGTCTATAAAATTTAAAAATATGCACAGTTATTCAGCAAATGTATGAAAAGAAGAGACAACTTGCTGTCATAAGAGTTATAATACTAAAATTTCACACGAGCGACGTAAAGTCGAATGAGTGTCAGATGGCCTGTTTGACGAATACAAAGGCTGGATCGTGTGCATGACTTATAGCATGATTAAGTACACATGGAAATTGAGAGGGAATTTGTTACTTTTCTCATGCTTCTAGTCTCTTCTACATGATTTGTGCGTACGGGAAGTGCATCCAGGTTCTCGGCAGGACCAATTATGTATTTCGTCTAAATTTGATGGAAAAATGTTGGGGGAAAGATAATATTTTGGCAACGTACTTTTTTTGTGATGTAATCTTATGACCTTCAATCTACCTTAACGTAACCAAAAATTAGTCATGGGCGTTCCTTTGAAGTAAAATCGGCGTTCCTTCTGGTGGTAAAAAGGGCGTGGCCAAAAACATTTTGGTTTGTCGCTGGGGCTGTCATTGCTCTAAGATATGGTACTTGTGCTGGACAAACAGCATGACGAGGTGCGGGGACCAGTAGAGCTTTTTTTTGACGTCACACTTTAGAAATTCTGTTACTTTCAGTTTGTACACCCTGGGTACCAGAGCACCAGAGGGAGAGAGAGTGGGTCGAAACAATACGGCCTTCGTTGTTCGACCCACTGATAACCAGGGTATGACGGTAAGTGCCTGTTAAGAAGGTCTTTTCTCTTGCAGCAACAGTATGGTCAGGTAGGGTGGTATGTTCCTCTCACCTCTGCTTTTAGCCTCTCTGACATGAACCATACGTAAGAGGGAAGTGTCTGCTAGCGAGGGTGCTTGTCTTGGGCAACGTCATGATGAGGTGGCGTGCCAAGCGCCTTGAATTGTCTCCCTCGTCACAAAACAGAACGAGAAAAAGAAAACCGATGGGAAAATTTAATTATTTATCCCAGTTCAGTGCAGCTCAGCAAGCATCGATTTTTAGGAAATTTTTAAGGAACATGTCAGATTGGGAAAAGAACTGACAAAAATTAATTCATTTTCTTCTCTTTTTTACGCTACACAACAACCATGTAAATCCGTTTCACATCTGATGTTAGGCACATGGTTTATAATTAATTTCAAAACAAATCAGAAGTATATCAGACCATCGATATCGTAGAACCTGGAACCTCAACCTGACAGCGTGTGTACAGTTTGCTGAGCAATGGGGACTCTGGAGGGGTCTGGAGGGGGGTGAGGAGGGGGTCAGTGGCTGCAGTAACTGCTGTCTTTTGTTCCGTGTCAAAAATTTTATATGATATAAAAAAAAGGATTAAGGCAATAATCAGGTGATCAATGATTAAGTGATTAATCAGTCGTTATCAAAAATAGCAAAACTTGCACACAAGTTCGCGAAACCTACAATATTTTTTTAGAAACTTGAAACATTTTTCCACAGTCCGTCTTATTTTTGAATCAGCCATGCTTGCGTCCTTTATGCTTCAATTCAAAACAATTTTTTCTCAACTGGGAAAGTCATTTTCTTCGTTTACATATCAGGGACCATGTGCCAAGGCCATATATAACAGGGGATCCCCCGTTTCTTTTCTCTGTGGATGAAAGCTATGGTTAATTTGACATTGATATCTGCCCATGACGAAAGCACAGATTCCACCGCTGCGGTCTCCTCACGCGTGCCTCCGCATTGAGATTTTGATGTAACGACAGAATCAGAAAGGAGTGCGGTATTTTAAGCTTTAAAGCTGTGATGAACGCTAAGGAGTTAACCAGGCGACAGATTTTGGCCAGCCACAGCTGAATAAACAATGTACAAGGGGCGTGGCCTGCCATGAGTGCCTCGTTTTTACTCAAGACCCTTGACCCAACCTCGCTTTATGAGACATCTTTAACTCAACACACAAGTGTATGGAAAGATAGGATTGTAGCAAATATGAAACACCGCAATACGCCGAGAATAAACAAGAGTAGTGTATTTATTGTTGTTTATTCTCGGCGTATTGCGGTGTTTCATATTTGCTATATTTTTATCAACTTTTCGCCGCAAGAACTCCTTGGAGCCCGTCGAGCAGCCTGCTACAGTGACCTTTTCTTCATTCACACAAAGATAGGATAATCTGAAAAAGGCCCAGAGCCCCCAAGGTGTAGAGCTGGGAGGGGGCTTAGGGGGCTGAGCGCCTTTGCAAATGCCGTGCAGTTGCCCATTGCTACCTTTTGCTACTGTGTTTTTGAGAAATTCTTCGCGAAGGCCAATGTTTGTACTTTTTAAAGCAAACACCCGATGGTATGGTTAGAGCAAAGGTGAAAGTGTTCTAGTCCATCGTGCATTTAGTTGAATGCTGGGTATGGAAACTCTCAAATTAACTAACCCTGACGGTCAGTAAAAGACTTACGTTTAACTGTATGTGTATATCAATATCACCTTCGTGTATATGAAAATAAAATGTGTTTTTATTATTATAATCTAGTGTATATTAATGAAAATAATAATAGCAGGAAAATTAACTCTAAAAATTGGCTTTGAAAAAAACCGTGAGTTTGTGCCATACGAAAGCCATTCGTCTGACACTCTCCCCGAGTATAAAACGTCAGAACATAGATCAAAATACTACGCTAGGGGATATATATATGTATATACCCAGTTGTGGATCAAAATATTTGCTTTTTTCAAAGCCATGTTTAAATTTTGTACCTAGAAAATCTCCTTTTCGAAGCAGTTACCCTGCAACTGGGTACAAAACGCTTGTTGCTACGTATAAGCAAAGCATTGTTTTGAGTAAATATAGTCCTTTGGTTTCAGAAATATTTCTTGGTTTTTTTTAGAATTTTGGCGGCTTTATTTGTAGCCAGATTAGACTTTTCCATCTTGGGTTTTTGGTAAAAAATTTGGATAATCTCATGGAAATAACATCTGCAGAAAGAAAGAGTGTACACTCATTTGCAGTTTGCTCTTTGGTATCGGAAACGAATGCATCATTGTCTAATGCATAAACTGGATAAGGAGTACATATGTTATGAAACGGTGTGCTCACTCAGAAGAGAAGTTAGGGAGATTGGTTAAGAAATCTTCCCTGATAGACAACTGATTACAGTTTGGTGCTTTATTGTTAATAATGACAAATGGTATTGAATTTTGCTTTATCTTTGATTAGATAGAAAAACGTAAAAATTAGACATGCTTTATTTCAGAGGGCCCAGGATTCACTCTAGTTGCTATTTGAAGTGACGTCACTAGTACCCGGTCTCAGTGATTTGCCGCGAAACTCTCGGTAGCTGATAGACAAGGAACGCAAATAAAAAGAGACAGTTTCACTTCGTGGTATTGTTTTCTTGGAAAGGACAATTTCAGTTGAATATTTTCTACTCGTGACGTGTTTGTGGTGGAAATATTTTACAATACTTTACTTTTAATTGTTATTTCTACTTTCATACTTTTACACTCTATTTTTACAAATATCTTAGCAGAACCATACAAGTAGACTAAAGGTGATCAAAGAAAGCTTGTAGGGTAAGGATTGGGGGCATGAAAGCACACAAAATTGAATGCGAGGGAATGGGGAATAGTTCACCGAGAAAATTTATAATAAATTAAAGGCCTACCGTTAAAATTGTAAGCAATTTCTTGTCACGGAAGGGGGCAGATATGCAAAAGAACAAAAGCCCAACACTAACTTGTGCATCTCAGGCCCCTTGCATTTATGGGTAAAATGAACAGGGACAAAAGGTTCCTCGCCATTTTATATCAATAAGACTCGCGTGATTAAAATAAACCTTTTAGAAATCAGTAATAGCTTGGAAATAGGTAACTCAAATGACTAAATGGGTCAAGATTTTCCTGCTATCAAAAATATTGAAACAATCATTCTGTGATCGATAAACAAACATCGGGTTACAGCTGACGTAATATGTTACTTCGCAAGGTGACGAGTTTATAAATATGGATGTTTTTAAAGATCGGCGTTGTTGATTAACATAATGCCAAGTGTTCTGTGTAAGTGAGTCGAAGTTTCACAAATCTACAATACTTGACAAAAGTCTTTGGAACACCCAGCCATAAGATAAAGAAATACCCCCCCTCCCCCCAAAACAATGTTGGTTGAAAAGCCTGGCTGATAAAGAAACATTAGATGAATTTTAAGCTTTGGAACTGTTATTATTCAACATTGTTTGAAGGGGGAGAGGGGGTATTGCTTCTGAATTTATGCGAAAATTTAGCTTAATGTACCAAGACCTTTTGGCAAGCATTGTATGTTGCATAGATCGAAGAATATTCCGGGATCTAATCATGATTATTATGATGAAATAGTTCAGGCTTTCCAGTCAATACACTTGCCTGTGCCTCATCTCAAAGGGTAACCCACTCTTGCGAATAGCGTGCGAGATTCACATTAAAACAAAAAGATTTTCAGGGACTTTTTGATGAAACAATCTGATTTCCATCCAAGGTGTACGATATTTGCATGGACTGATTTGCCCCTCGCTTCATTATGTTAACAAACGTGTATACAAATGGTATTGATGTTAAGTCATTAAAAGCAATGAGATGGTTCGGAAGGGAAGAAATATTTTCCATTTAAACATATGAAACATTAAATAAAAGCTTTGTGGGTCTTGTGAAAAGAACTGCTTCTAGAGAGATCAAAATATTGGATTTTTTCGTCTATAATACTGCATTAATTACTTTTAATAACTTTTAATAAAACTAGCCTTACCTTTAGAGGGATTAACAGTTGCAGGAGGAGGCAATCATGAAAAATTATGCCTTCTATTGTGGAGTACCTAAAAAGGGTATTTTGGTGTTCTTGAATATTGTTACAAAAAATTTCTTACTTTTAGAGGGTTAAGGGCTTTTTGAAAACTAATTTTTCATCAAAGGAATGTTTGAGGGGGGTTTGGGTTTTTTTTGAAATTTTCAAACAGTTGGTTGAAAAGTTATGAATTCGTCGGGGCGTGTTGGAAGTTTGGCGTTTTTCGCCCTGTTTTTATGGAGATAGGCAATTAGGGGGTTGCGCAGAAATGGGGTTTTTACAACAACAGAGGTTATACTTTAGAATGGTGCGTTCTATGGGGGTTTTAGGGGGTATTTGATTGACAAGGGGGTTCGTGGCTTGCTATCAATGAGTTGAGGCTTTCTTGATATCTTCTAAAGCCTCTTCGATTTGATATGTGCATAAATTAATACGAGATAACTAAGTGGTATCTAAAATCCGGGGGTGATTAAATAAATTATAAAGAAGCTCGCACCCCCGTCAAAAATCACTCTGTGATATCTATACAAGTATGGACTGCTTTGAGATATTGTAATAACATCAATGGTCTTTTTGTAGTTATGACAACCCTCCAATTACAATGTCTTTATCGTTTAACGGGTCATTAGGCCCATCAACGGAGTCGTCATATCCAGTAGCTATGCACATCCCACATCCACAATGCTTCCCTGTGTATCCGCGACCATCGATATTCTGCGACAGACTCCCATTGTCCTCCATCATTACATGTTCAAAAGGTTTTATTTCACTACAGCGCCGATCATATACAATCGAACCCTCGAGGTATGCGCTATTGTTAACGGTATATTGCAACGGCGTTACGTCATTCGCATCGATAACAAGCGAACTTTCATGTGCGAATTTACGCGATATGTTTGATAAAACACTGCCATTTTGTCCACTATACATGTTATACTCCCGGGTAGGCCTTCGAAACCATGCTGCTTGGTAAATCTCGTTTCCAGAATAGCCTCGTCCATATGTTCCGTATACGTTATTGTCATCGCTATAGATATATCCCGCTAAACCATCATAATAATCATAACAATCCATTCCGTTGCAAACTTCGGATCCTAACCGTGAAACAGTTCCATCATACATGTAAGCATGGCCTGCTCCTACGCAGTTTCCATTCATGCAACCCTCAAGACTCTCGGTATAAGCACTTTCTCTGCTAGCTGAATCAGTGTCCGAAGTTGTCCCTAAATATCTGTGTGAATTCGGACGCAAGTACATAGATCTTATATCAGCATTTGGCATATCATAACAATGGGAATCGACAAATGGAGAGACCAACTCAGAACCAGTACAGGTGCCAGAGTCACTACCATTACTCCGACAGGAGCCTTCGTATCTCAACGACCCACTGCCCTCCTTACGACACTCGTTCCAGTCTACTGGACCTTTGTACGACATTTCACATGTTCCACAATTCAATCCGTCTCCTGACAGTTGCTTCACAACATGGGGGGCAAATCTGTTATCTGATCTATTTACAAAAGAGGCCAGCCTCTCTTCAGGTATATGATCCCCATCCACGTGTTCAGTTCTAAATGTCTGTCTTTGCCTATGTTTCCTTTTAGCTCGCGATTGTCTGCGACTTTTTCCACCTTGCTTGAGATCATAACATCTGCTTTTGATTTCGCCATAATGCCTCGAATCTTCAACACAATTCCTTGCTCTGCAACTTTCCAGACGATCCGTGTCTTTTCTCCTACCCGAGGTGTCAAATTTGTCTTTTGTTGACGTTCTCGAGTACAAATCCTTTTGATTGCATTCCGGCCATTCACAGTCGCATTCCTTCTCGAATTTATCCTTCTCTTTACATCTGTTCTCTAAAATGACCTTTGCCAGGACACCCGTTTTAGTCTCCAAACATTTACTATTCAGATCAAACATCCTTTTCTTATCGCTTTCCTTGCTCCATCGTTTATTTCCTTGGTAAAAATAACTCCCATTAGGGACATCTGCATTCCCATTATCAAAATTCCGTTCTGAATTCTCTTCAAAATCGGCAATCGAATTTTCGATCTCCTCCCTGGTCCCGCAAATTGATCCCCGCATGTCCCTTTCACTTTGACAGACACGCAACAAATCGTCATGATCCTGCGCAAGGTCATTCTTTTTCTGGCGCGAATACCGTACTTTACCACTTCGTTCCTCTATATGCAGCTTCGAACAGCTATCCTTCCCAGAATGCAAACTTCCACTGATGACGTCATCACTATAATGGCTATCGCGTATTCTAATCCCGTGGCAACCAGCTGCAGGTCCATGACAATCATCACAACCATCGTATAAAGACAATCGTTTTGCATAGTCTCCAGAACTAACTGACGATTTATTACAATTTTTACCTTGATATCCATGACATTTATCGAGCATAATATCACTGTTATTCGCCACTTTCTCAAGACCATCTCCACCTGGCCTAGCAACAATAAACTTCGCCGACTCGTTTTGCGAAACTTCTTTGCCTTTAACGGAATTACTGCCGTTCGATTTGTTGAGACTTAGTTTTAAACGTTTAATCCTTTTGTTTTCGGCGACCTTTTCTGTAAACAGGCCAGTTTCCTTGCCATCATTGTCTCTTAACTCCCTTCTCGTGTTTCTAGCTCGTCTGACTCTAAAATGATAGCAAAGGAACGACAAGAGCGAGAGCGGTAGCATTGCCGAAATTGCGATTGGCAACAAAACAGTCAGCAAATCATTACGCGATTTCGCGTTATCCTCAGATCTTTCCACTTCATTTGACAACAAAACTTGTTTACTCGAACTCTCTGCTATTTTCTTTATCAAAATATTGGCATCGTTCTCCGAAACAACTTTCCAAGATAGCGTATATCCCCTAACTTTCAATCGATCTATCGAGCTCGTAATTCCGGTTAGCCGCACAGACATTTCCAGCCGACTGTTATTCGAAAGAACATCGCCGAAATTTTCCTTTCCACAGCTCGTAACCACCTGGGATTTTCCATCTTTCGACGTCGGAATTTGTCGAAACCCAGCAGCTGTTAGTTTTTCCAGATAATTTTTGTGAATTCCAGATAAGCGGACATAATCTACACACTGACCTTTGTCTTTAACCTTGAGCGAAAACTCCTCGAAATTAATTTTAATACGGTACGACGGATCGGTGTAAAATAAAAACCGACAACGGAAATTTGTTCGCGGATATCCAAGTGGATAATTTGGGCTCGTGATAATGCCAGCAGTTTTTTTACTCTTCGGGTTAATAAAAATCATCTTTTTTGGATTTTTACAGCCAATTTCATCCGTGCCATCCCGACAATCCGCATTACAATCGCAACGAAGTTTACGATCAATGCACTGAAGGTCCTTACGACAGCGAAACCGGCCTTTGCATTCGATTTCGCCAGTTCGAATCTCACGCGAACATTCGCCTGCTTTGCGAGTGTCCGGATACCATCGTCCGCTGATTCCGCATATACTCCACATCGAACCTTTAGTGTGTCTATACCCAACCCTGCATATGAAATGAACCCTTTGGTAGGCCTGAAATCCGTTGAAATTAAACTCGTCCAAATAACTTTGTGCAGATAAAACTGCGTGGTCCGGAGGCACTGGATAAGGGCAGCCGGTTTCGTAGTTTTGCTGTCCGGAAACCACAACAAGGGTGAAGAGAAATTGCACTATCCGAACAAAGATCAACTTGTCAACGAGAAAAACCATTGCTTCGAGTTACATTTTAAAAAGACTGAAACCTTCACGAATAAATATTGTCTGTGTGAAGATATGGTGCAAATCGTTTGTGAATATTCAATACAATACAATTCTATACAGAGAAAATGCATACGATTGTTACTTTGAGCATGTGTAGATATGTCGTTCTTATCCAATTAACATCAAGACATGCTCCGCCTTCCATTAAAAAAAACGAAAGCTTGTAGTTTAAACATTCAACAAAAGTTAATATCGCTGAACAGAGATGAACTTGACCAGGTCTTTGTCTGTAAAACTAAATTCCGCTTAAATTTCCAAGTAGCTAACACCTCCATTCATTGATCTTTTAGGGGCTGAGAAAACCAACAAAATAAACCTTAAAAATTCCAATAATTTCGCACAAATGACTTCGCTAATAGCTGAAACAAGATTCGCAGCAGCTGGTGTTTCGTTAAGCCACCAAACTCGAAATAGCGATAATCAGAAAATACAAACTGTGTTTGAAACCAATACACCGTTTAGGAAGTCTTTACGAATTCTGTTTGAAACCTTTGCACTGGCGTAAGAATCCTCCACAATGCAATTTGAAACCTTTGCGTTGCTGCATGTATGACTATGCCAAGAGGAGTACTTTAACTAACGAAATCGAGCAAAAATTGCTTCGTAATTCTCGAAACATGAAAATAAATCCCAAAACTTTGCCTAAATGCTTTAGATACACGCCACTTCGAGATCAGACAACTGGATTTGACATCCAGCCACTTTGGTTGTTCTTTGTTATGACTTAACGACGAAAGGCAAATATTTCTGAATTTCAAAAAGGAAGTGATGAAGGGCCCTCGAACTATTGAATTCGGTCAAGACGGTTGAAGCTAATGGCTCTCTAATGACAGAATGAGCCTAGTGTTCAGATATCAGCCTGCACCACTTAAACAGGGGGGCGTATCAATCATGTATCATAAAAGGATACACATTTGTAATGGTTGACCAAAAACGGGGGACAATAACCTGTATCAATGTTATGGGCCGACTAGGCAAAGCAAAATAAGCTAAATTGGTGGAAATATCAAGTTATTTTATATTTCACCCCGGAATTTCAGTGGTCTTTCTAAGCTCAAAATGCCATTAGGACGTCATGTTCAATTACGATTCAGTACAGCACTACAATAGTACGAGTGGCTGTTTTAAGAACTTCTTAGAGTTCAGTATAATTCACTCTTGTAATGCAGATTTCCCCCGGAAATTCAAATCTATTTGGTCACCATTTGCTAAGACCCGTACTGCCCCCTCCCTGTGGATCAAAGTAATGGATTCGACATCTAACTTAGCTTGTGGATTAAAAGGACACTTTTCCACAATCACTACAATTTGGCTCTTGAAAGGGCTTATGGTTTCGGTTCAGCTCAATAAAAATACCTATAAACATGATGTAACAATATTAATATCAGATCACGTGGTACTAACTACCAACATAAACCAAAACAACACCTGTTCGAATCTTGCATATGACGACATCAAAAGTCGAAACAATGTGCTGCTAGAAGTCAGTCGTTATATATAATGCAACATTAAAAGTCCTTTACGATGTGACATTTGAAGCCTAAACACTGTAAAATTTGAAGCCTTTACAATGCGACATTAGAAGCCTTAACAATGTAAAATTTGAACCCTTTGCAATGCGACATAGGAAGCTTTTACGATGCAACATAAGAAGGGTTTACAATGCGACATAGGAAGCCTTTGCAATGCGACATTCGAGGCCTTTGCAATGCGACATTCGAAGCCTTTGCAATGCGACATTCGAAGCCTTTGCATTGCGACTTTCAAAGCCCTTGCAAGAAGCCTTTGCAGTGCCGACCGCCACCTTTAACTATGGCACGTTACAAATTACATTGTAATTGCACATGTGGGTAGAGAAATGGGTAGTGTAAAGTGGCAAGTGGAGAATTATTTGAAAACGACCGGATGATTTTGCCGAAAAAAAGACAAAGCATGGTCATTACCAAAGTGTTAATTTGTATCAAGAAGTGATAATATCCCTTTGAAATGATAGCCTTACCATTGCGAGCAAGAGTAGTCATTTGAAACAACGAAATCACAGCAACAATGTTATGACAGTATATATTTTCACCTAGTAGTATAAATGAGTAACGTATTTAGGGCATTTGGAGGTGTTGGAACACGCATAGGGGTGGGGACTGTTGAGTTGCTTTTGGCATTAGAAACTTGAGGCCCCGCCCCATTAAAACTATTTATAGCTCATTCGATCCGTCATATGTCCATTTACTGTACCTGATAATGACTAAGATCGAGGGCATGTCACTACATGAACAATTTTGCGCTTGTCACAGAATAGCTTTGTTTACGAGAAAAATACCAAAACACATAAAAAATCTTTATCTTCATTAAGATCTCATAGGTTTGAGGAAAAGACAGTGTCTAAGAAATCTAGCGAGTGCCTTGTTTTGCACAAAGAATGAGTACATATTTGTCTAGGTGTTTGACGCCTTGACTTTTTACTGTGAGAAGAAGCTCTTTACAACCTATCTGTTGGAGTCAGCTACTGCGATTCTCTAATTCCGGCAGGCGGAGAAAATTAATTGCGAAGGCGGGTCTTGGGAGAATTTTGTGGCCAGCCACCACTTGAACCAGCGTTTTGTTCATGCGAGAGATATGGAGTTACTGTATGAAAGGAAACCTGTGTGAACAGACATTTTCCATCGGTATGAAACCGCCTTAATGGGTATGAAACCGCTTTAAAGGATATGAAACCGCTTTAATGGATATGAAACCGCTTTAATGGATATGAGACCGCTTTAATGGATATGAAACCGCTTTAATGGGTAAAGGGTAAATTTTGCGATATGAAATTAAGATAAATATAGTTTTTGTGTACTAGGAGTTCCAAAGTAGCAGGCATCTGCCGGGAGGGATACATGAACTTGGGAGGGATAAGGGTGCATTTGGAGCCAGGAGTGTTTAGCGAATCAAATTATAGGGTTCGTTGGAGTTTATAATGGGGTTTGCTGTCGAGATGGAAACATATAATTAGCGATATAAAATTAAGATAAAAAGTTTTTGTGCATTGTAAAAGAGATGGGTTGCTAAGCTGTTGGCATCTACCGAGAGAACCTTTGTGCATGAATTGGAAAAATATGTTTGTTAGTTATGGGTGTAGCCTGCGTGCAGACTCGACTATGGGAAATTTATGTCTGCACGCAGGCTAGTTATGGGGTTACTAGGGTGCATTAGAAAGTAAATTACCCACCAGAAATTTAAGTATCAATCTATATATTGAAAATTCTTTTACATGGAAATGAAGATCTGCCCTTGGAAGCTAACAAGCAAATTTTAAATTTCACAATAAAGTGTCTTTTTGAAACCAAACGATTCCATTAAAATTTACTTCTTAAAGGTCATAGTATTTGAAATTACAAACGTTTTTTTTTCATCTCTTTGTTATGGCCCAGGGCTAGAAAGGGTTGATGCTCCAGGGGTAGAAAGAGTTGATGCTTCAGGGGTAGAAAGAGTCGATGCTCCCCGAGGTATCATCTTTTGTAATGTATGTTAAGTAGCGTGTAGTTAAGGTATTACAGTAACATGTTATGTAATTTTTTGGAATGTATAAAAATATTTTTAGGGTTCGGGGGGGGGGGGGCAATAACCTGGATCAATATTATGGGCCGACTAGGCAAAGCAAAATATGCTAAATTGGTGGAAATATTAAGTTATTTTATATTTCACCCCGGAATTTCAGTGGCAATATGTAATCGTGTTTACAGTTGCGACGAAGATATAAAATTGCGATGGAAAAGGAAAAGATGATTTGTACAATATTTTCCTATTGTAATTCTGATATTGTTTTCTGAATATTTTCACACCAGTGCAGTTTCTACCCCCGTCTCGAAAATGTGGTATTCCATGTCAGTCTAAGAATGGTTACCTAAAATGACGTCATATGCGATTGGAGGGACCCGGATGCGTGAAGGCTAAGGAATGCTATGATAAAAGACTAGGCTTGGCTCGTTATTAAAATATAAATGGCATTTGAAGATCCGATGTAGAGAGATTAATTTATTTTTATTGAAAAAAGTATCCTTGAAAAGGCGCCTCATTGTTAGGCTGGTGAAAACCTTTTGTCTATGAATCAAGTTTGTGAACATAAAGTCACGAGTGCCTTAACAAAAGGTGTGTCACATGACGTCATAGGGCATGTGTCAGAGGACAAGTCATAGAACACAATTCAAAGGAGAGATCAAAATAGCAAATGACAAAGAAAAGATCGATTTCAAGGTCTTGACTAAGAATTTCAAGGAAAGATGATTAAGAAGGGAAATGGAAATTCACCCTTTTAATTTAAGACCAATGTTTTTTATTGAACAAAGTTTTCACTTTCAACCGAGGGGCAGATCACTCTAAGAAAATCTCGTACATTTTTTGTGAAAATCCTATAGTTTTATCCGAACACCCCCCAAAATCCTTTAGTTTTAGGCAAAATTTCGTACGCAATTTGCAAAAGTGAAACACCCCTCGCTTTCAACAGTTGACTAATTGAAAGGTTAATTCAACTGAAAGGCTGACTAATCTTAAATGTTGGCCTATGGCCTATGGGTTCCGAAAGAATGCTTGGGGCATGTCACTCCACAAAAGTTGTCGAATGTCATTCCATAAAATCCTCTTACTTTCGAGAAAGATTATTCAAAAATCCAAATTCAGATGTCCTAAAAATATATTTTTGACGTCATCATTTTAGAACTCCATGGTCTTTGCCCTTTAGTAACCTTACTTCTTGCGAGAGGCGAATCACTCAAAGAAAATCTCTTACACCTTTTCTAAAAATCCTATAGTTTTATCTGAAAATCCCCAGAAATCCTTTTGTTTTAGGCAAAATCTCGTACGCTATTTGCAAGAGTGAATTGCCCCTCGACTTCTTGATGCTTTTCCAGACTTTGATGCTTGATGCATTGCCATTTCTTTGTATTAATTATTACGACTATAGAGCTCTGTATATTCTTTTGAAAAATACTATAATTTTTTCTAGCTTCGATATTTTAAGACATATTCGTTTTGTGCCTGATCATATTCCTAAAGTTTTCTTACTTTTCAGATAGAGTTTTAGGGGAACATCGCCAATTCTTGAAAAAACCGAGGGGCAATTCACTCTTGAAAATAGCGTACGAGATTTTCCCTTAAACAAAAGGATTTTTGGGGATTTTCAGATAGAACAATAAGATTTTCACAAAAGATGTACGAGATTTTCTTGGAGTGATTTGCCCCTCGAGCAAAACAACGCTTTTTGAAAAACAAGATATGTCATTCCTGCGATTCCCTGTTATGGACATAGCAAAAACAAAAAACGCTGAAAAAAGGAGACACAAATATGCGAGCTGGGGCTGGGCAATATTCTTATGAAATCTTTGAAACTAGGATGATTGTGCGCGTGAATATTTTTATAAACAATATTCTCATAAAGAAAGAGTGAAGCGAATGACCTTATCCTGCCACTATGCTCAACATAAAAGAAGCTCAAATTCGATACTCGAACTGACCAGGTCAAAAATCACAGTAACACAAATATCAACCTTACATTGTAAACAGATAATTTGTCAAATTGCCATAATTATAATCACATTTTTACTTTCGCTAATGGTAATTACATTTCCAAGGGTCGTTAGAAACAAGAACAAACAGTTTCCTGCAATGGGTTGGCCCATCTTGGCTAAGAGTTTCCGAGAACCTGGTTAATTGCCCAATGAATTAAACATAACGATTATTTATCAAAGAGAAATATCTTTATTAGTGCCAAATATTGAAAAGTCTAGCAGTTTGGCATAATTAGACAACGCAAATTGTTGGAAAGTGACTTAATAGCCCAAGGAAGTAAACAACTTTCGTATATTGTAAATGACAGGCCATCTAATGGGAGTTAACTGGGGGAAAAACTTCCTTAAGAATGGGGGCAGTACCCTCATGTCAGACTGTAAAGTTTGGTTTCGCGTTCCCCCGCGCAATAATTTTCATCCTTCATTCCGCCCGCGCATTATTAAGAATCTGCCGTAAGTTCCGCGCACAATATTTGTTTATCCATCATGTTCCTCGCGAATATCCGACATTGAAACTTCAGAGCTCTGATAACATGAAAAAAACAAAGAATACAAGACTACTTCCAAAGCCTTTGCTACAAACTCCGCGCATGATTTCTCACGAAACGTTCGCTATCCGCAAATTTGATTATCTACAAAGCAATGGCGGTACCGCGGGGAAACTGTGGGACACATCTCCTAATTCTAAGCAGGAACGATCTTGAATTTCGGCGTTTAATAGGGGATGGCGTTTATCAGAGGGCGGCGTTTAATGAAAAGTGTGTCAAATGAAAAATGACAAGAAAGATGCGAAGAAAAAAGATAAACAGACTTTAAACAATGTTTACTTTTCCCAAAAACACGAAATAATGATTGTGTGAAAATTTTTTAAAGTTAACAAGAGGTATGTTCACATTATGGAAACATCAAGGAATTTGTCTCCTGCCTCCTTCAGAGCTCTCGTCTGTGACATTAAAATTTTCATAGCTTTGGAATAGTATGCATATAAACTATTTGCTATTTCTTGTTTTATATAAATATAAATATCAATATAAATTAATCTTTACTTTTTCTTTTTTTAACTTAATAGCTGATAGGGTTTCTGTGTAAAAATATGATGAAATAAATAAATAAAAAAATAAATAATGTTTGATCTGTTTATTAATGAACGCCACTTCTCAAGATGCGGCGTTAACAAGAGGGTGGCGTTTATTACAAATTGCTGATTGAAAGAACGGCGTTTAATAGAAGGGCGGCGTTAATTTGCGGCAATAAGGTAGTGCGTATTGCAACAAAATTACAAGAATTTTCAATTATTTTCAGCTGAAGTTGCAGTCACATAACAACGGCAGAGAACATTGCACGCGAAAACAAATGACATTTATCCAAAGCGCAAGTCTGCCAGCCATCAAAACTGAAGCAGATTTTGATAATACTACAAAAGAAGCCTCAAAATGTTGGCCAGTGGGAGGAGCCTGTGTCCCTGCGACAAATTGACATATTTGTAAAGACATTCCCTCTTTTGTTAAAGTTGAATCGAGTCTGCCAGTTCTCTCATTCCAACTATGAATTTTTGCAATTGAATTTTAAATGCGTGTGGCAATAGATTTAAAAATTTCTTTCCACAATACATTTCATTAACCGAGTCGCCAAGTCGATATAGCAAAAGTAAATTTTTGCATAACTGCCAAAAGCGAAATGATTTAAAGAAGAGCCAATCATTAACGACTATTGGCGATATCTTGCTACTTGCTACCTGCACTTGCTACTTGCAAACTTTAAATACCATCATCAGGCCCCCTGTTTCATTTTCCCGTTTTTAAATATTCAGGCACGGTAGCCCCTTCAACCTGATCCAATTGCTTCTCAGGGGGCATGCTAAAAAGTATTCTTACACAGTCGCTTCTTTAAACACCATACTTCCATCACCTCGTCAATATCTGCAAGTAACTTGCCCAAGGCAACACTTTCACAGTCCAAGAGATCGCGGACCTGACACTGTACTGTTTTCAAGAAAACATACTTAAGAAAACAATTGGACACTAGAAGGGGAAAATCAACAAACCAACTGAATCGTCTAGTACCCGTGCCCCCTATGAACCCATAGAGGTAGGATACATAGGGGCCGCAACATTCATCGCATTTCAGGGTTCAATTTGGCAATACTATCTCAATGAAGCAAAAAGATTCAGACAGTTTCCGCACCCCCCCCCCCTCCCCCTAAATGCTTTGCATCCACTTCGCCCATGCCAGAGACCAATTGGCGTTTTAGGAATTTTCCGTATGCAACTGGACCCTTTCCTTGACGGCGCACTGGATACCAGTGTCTCCGCGATTTGGTCTCAAAAAATACAACCTTCTGGTTCCTCGCAATCACATAGATGTAAAATCATTGACTTCTTAGGCTCTGTTACCACGCAGTTTAGGGCACCTTAGCTCAATAGGGCCCTATACCCGATCAAAAGGGGCCCCAAAGGCACCCATATTTTTCAAACTTTGCTCAATTTCACATTGTTTTCAAACTCTAAAAGGTCTCAAACTGAGGCACATATAAAGCATCACTCTTACACCTTTTTATTGTGTTTGACATACACTAGACCCTTGAATGGGACCTTCTTGCAGTTCGTGAATAGGGGTCCGTCTCAGTTTTTCCAAAGAGTCCGGAGTGCCTCCGTTACGCCACTGCTGTTGCCCACGATAACTTGATGGAGACGTTAATACCTCATGTGTGTTCTTCCAGTGCGCACTGGGGTATAACACTCTCCTCAGATACACAGTTTTAAAAGAACCAGTAAATTGAAGTTCAGGCTGGCTGTTCTTAATTTTTTTAGAAAATCTGGGCCTGGATTGTTTTTAATTTGTTCTGAAGTGAGTGAGACATCCTTTATTTGGTACAAATTTGAAAATTCATCGAAAAAGCATCCCGAGATTGCAAAAGACTTCTCGCTTTCGAGATAAGACATTATTCAAAATTGCATTTTCCAGTTGGTCAGCCTCAGCTTATTCCAACTTTATCAAACTTTTCTTTCCAAATCGATTGAAAATTTATACCTAAGTTTTGAGTCCACTACTCAAAATATGAAATTATTGATCACTTAATTACACGAAATATAAATTTGCAGGGTACACAAAATAATCATGGAAAAATTGTCCTTACAGTTTTCCAAGAAGTGCTGAATCAGGAGCTGATTCTTGGACTAGAGATTGTACTTGCTTAAAGCATGGATGTTTGGCGTCTTTCATCAACATGAACAGAACTGACTCGCTGGTTGTGATAAACGCACCACATTGCTTCATTCTCTACAAAGAAAAGGTCAAATGTCAAATACAGTGAAGTCCCGATATCTCGAACATTTGCTAAGTCGAACTGACATTGCATTCCTCTTGCCCAATACATTCTTTTTACTTAATTTTTTCGAAAATCTGAGGCTGGATTGTTCTTAATTTGTTCTTAAATTAAGAGGGTGTAAGCAATGCGATTGCTAGCTTTTCCGCTCTAGGAAGGTGTTCAGGCCTCATTTACCAACTAAGTGAGCGGGACAACCTTTATTGGAAAAGGGCCAACTGGAAAATGTAATTTGGAATAGTGTCTTACCTCAAAAGCGAAGAGTTTTTGCAAATTTTTGCCGACAAGTTTGAATATTCACCGAAAAAGCACCCAAACATGGCTAAAACTCCTCGTTTTTTAGATAAAACGTTGTTCAAAATTGCATTTTGCAGATGCTCAGCCTCAGCTTGTTCTTAATTTCTTCTTAACTTTTGACCAATTTTGAGGCTCGTGTTCTTATAAAAATGCTCTTTTAAAAAGGAGTGCACATTAATTTTAAAATCCGCCCATAACTCGAAAACTTGCTATCTCGAACCATTTGATTGGACCCTTAAGAGGTTAGAGCTATTGGGAGTGTACTATAAATTGTCCTGAGAATATTTCTATTTATGTAAAGGATATATGTAATTCTAGAATATATGTAAAGGACGGCTTTTACCAGGGAATGATTTTACCAGGGAAGGTTTTTACCGGGGACTGTTTTTCAGCGGGGTATTTTTTTACCGGGGACGGTTTATACCGGGGAGGGTTTTTACCGGGGAATGATTTTACCGGGGAATACTTTTACCGGGGAATGTTTTTACCAGGGAAGGTTTTTACCGGGGACGGTTTATACCGGGGAGGGTTTTTACCGGGGAATATTTTTACCGGGGAATGTTTATACCGGTGACGGTTTTTACTGGGGACGGTTTTTACCGGGGAGAGTTTTTACCGGGTTTAATGGACAGGGGTGTCTGATATCGAAATAACGAAGCAGTACTGCAATTTGAGCGAGAAAGTGAGATCATTTTTACACTTATAATCAGAAAACCATTGTTTTTACCATTGCTTGAACTTTAGACCAAAGGAGGGTGATTACTCACAATTTGATCATGAAGGCGTGGCTTCGATTAAGAGCTTAAAGGTCAGAGGTCAAACCGGGGCATAAGGTCACCTTAACGTGGGAGGAGCTTTCAATGTGAAGATAAAAAAAGATAAACCATTGTGAATAAGAATAGTGCTTTTGAAAACCTTATTCAGAATTCTGAACTCTCGAATGTTGTAACTTCGACAGTCATGAGGTTTTTAGAGACAAAAGTGTTAAAAAAACTTTTGAAGATGCCCATCATACTCTATGAACACAAAAAAAGTTTCACACACTGCTTGGGTAAGGTAGCCTGCGTGCAGACTCGGAAATTCAAAACAGGAGAGAAATTAGAGTCTGCGCAAGGTTGACATTAAAATTTTATTCTAGGCACTAGAACAACAACTCCATTAGTGTGCAATGTTTTTCTGTAATTTTAGTTGTTCAAAAGCACAAACAGACCTATTCTATTATCCCGATACCATTCATTTATACTTCTGCTCGAAGGCGCCACTTTGAAAACTGAAAAAAAACAATTGAAATTCTCCCAACCAATCAAAATCGGTTCCTTGATTTTGAGGAACCTGTGAAAAAGAAAATCGGCTCGGCTTCGCAGACTCTACTTTTTCTCCTATTTTCAATTTTGTCGACAGAGTCTGCACGCAGGCTAGGGTAGGGAGGGGCACAAGTGATTTACTGGCGCTAGAAAGTGAGCTGGGAAATCAACCTTTTTCGCAGCATGATGTTCTGAAATTACAAACTTTTACGTAGGCTCGTGAGCTCTAACGAACCGAAATTGTGGTCTCTTGGAATTCCCCTAGTGTAAAGCTCAACTAACTCGCGCTATTACGAGCACCACATATTACGAGCTTCGCGCTATTACGAACTGAAAGTCTAGTACCTTTGATACACCCAGCATAAAACACCCGTACTTCTCAATGAAGAGCAGTCACATCCACCATGGACCTCCCCCTTTCTCAAATGTAAAAACAGGCCTTAGAGTGATGCTCTTTAAGGTCATGTGGTCCAAAAAACCATTTGAAAAATATAATGTTGTGACGTCATCGTTGATTGACCTCCCCCTCTTTCAGAAGCAAACAGAAACTGTAGGATCTGGACAACACCCAGGAAGAAAATTTCATTGTAAAAACGGTACGTTTTTTGCCATTTAGGGGTGTTTCGTCGGCAAATATAGGATGGCTCACCCACTTTGTCGGTAAATGGGATCGGGGCATCCTCTAGTGTACAATAGATAGCAACGGCCCTGGATAAGCATAGCTTGTCAGTGTCTTATAACCAAGTTATTGCTCGGGAGATGAATCATGCCCGTCTTCCAGACATGCATTAGCCACCGTTTCAGGGTCATTGCACATGCGCATCAGCACTTGAAGCCCTGGCGGGAAGTTGTGTTGTTTCAAACAGAAAAGCTGTGCGAATACTGTTATTAATGCGCATGTGCTATGAACCTGCGACACTGATTGGTTTAAGACGGTACTATTTCGAAACAAAGGACTGAAGGTTTCGTCTCCCGAACAAGTTTGTAAGCTTTGTAGCAGCAAATAAAAAAGTGAAGAAATTGATTGACTTCCCCCTCTTTCAAATGCAAACAGAAACTAGATGTTTAAAAACTTCCAAAAGGCTGTGTCATTCAACAAATAGTCTGGAATGTAGCAATGTTTGACTTACCTCAAAAGCAAACATCCGATCGACAAGTGTCCTTGAAGAGCAGCTATCAGCTACAACATGAACTTCATAGTTCTTTTCAAGCAGATCAAGACAGGTTTGCTGAATACAAACATGAGTCTAGAACAAAAATCAAAATATGAGTGGATTCTGTTCTATTGAAGTCTGAAAGTGTTGGCTTTCTACCCAAGGTACGTGCATGGATGTACATCGGCTTACCGTTAAGACTGGAAGGGTCATTGAAAATGACATTTAACAATAAAGACAATGCTGTTCCTACTCATTTTGGTAACTTTCCCAACCAGCTAATGAAAACTTATGGTGCTGCACTCAAATCCCTAAACACTCCAACATCTTCACACTCCCATCCATTCCAACTCTAACCCCTTCAAACCCCCTCACACTGTAACCCCTTCACACCCCGATCCATTCAAACTCACATCCTTCCGCACTCCGTTCTCTTCATCTTCGAATCCCTCTACACTCCCTTCTCTTCACATTCCACTCCCTCCACATTCCCATCTTGAAAAATGTTTTAACATACACTCAGCAGTTCCTACCTTTGTCCTGTCTGGTGACTTTTCCAGCAAAGGAAAGATTTCTCCAATTTGGGGACTTCTCCAACCAACCCCACCACCAGCTCTACCCCTACCCCACCACAATCTAAGAATATCCTTGCTTGTCAAGAAAACGAGAATTGATGTACGTTGCACTCACACACTGGGTATGGGGAATGCTAGCGGCAGAAGGGGAAGCATGGGGGCAAGGGAGCCTAAACCACTGGTATAATACTTAGCCTTGCCTCTGCAGCACCCTATCTGGCAACCTCAATGATAACCGGATGTCATGCAAATCTATTAACATTTGCTGGTAATTCTTAACTTTTTGCCTTCTTACTTGAAACGATTGATGATTAATAAACTTCAGAATAGAACATAGGGTTATAGAGCAACAGAGAACAACCCCTCGCCAGTCAGAAACTGGTTTAATTACATCTTTATGACACCGTACCTCAATTCCAAACAGAACAATTGTCTTAACTTCAGGCAATGTCTTCAAATGCTCCTCCACCTCCGGTATCATCATTGAGAAGACGGTCTTTGGAAACACCTTGGCATTACTGACATCAATTTCACTGACTGTACTGCCAAGTCCCTTTGGGTACTAGAAAAATATGACAAAAAAAGTCAACTTCACTGAGGGTACCTTGAATCCAAATTCAAGCATAGCTTCAGTGATACCTTGAATCCTCTGTGACCAGTAAATGATGGTATTGGGGATATGAAACACTTCTTGCTGCCCAGCAATGCTTATGATACAGATCTTCTCGACAGTGTAAGGGCTATATTGCAACCCAATGGATTAACAAACCTTTACTGCAAAAAATACTTTATGGTTACAAAAATGGCGGCATGTTTCGGATTATTGGTAAAGCCCGATCGTCGTTCCACCTAGCAGTTTTAGAATCTATCTACATAAGCACGAAAAACCGCTACTGTGTAAACAAAAGGAGTTCGTTTTCACCTTAGGACTCCATTGGTAACGTTCTCAATAGGTAAGCGGCACTGATTGGTCAACCTATACAGTCATGTGCTCGTGTTTCTGATTGGCCTATTTCGATCCACAACTGGGTATATATATTTCCTAGTGTAGAGTTTTCGGTCTATGTTCTGACGTTTTAAACTCTGAAGAGTGTCAGACGAAAAGCTTTAGTTTACTAAATGTTTGCTTTTTCAAAGCCATTTTAAAAATTATCTGTGAATTCAAAGACAAAAATTCTTGAGGCAATATTAAAATATATTCAGACCTCTACAAGGTTCCAATAAGTAGTTTTACAAATCTTCTCTCCTTTGTAACTTGTCTATCATTATTTTTTATTTGTTTTGTCAATGTAATTTTTTGCATAACTTAATCATTTTAAGTGTTATTTATATGAGTAATCTGTAATATGTAATTTGTACTATTTAATGTAATTCAAATTTTAAGTAAACATGTTTAATGTAATAGTCACAGGGTTGCTATGTCCTTCCATGCTCCTTGAGGCATTGTCTTGTAGTTTGTTTATTTTGTAAAATTTTTATGATATTATAAAAAAATTTACTGATGTGCTGCCAAGTCATTTTGGGTACTAGAGAAATATGACACAAAGTATGAGGAATTTTCAAGACAGCATTTGGGTACTCCCTTCTGCATGGCAAATAACATTGAACAAAAATAAACAGGCCTGCAATAAACGAGCAGTGCATATTCTACAATTTCTGAAGATATTAACAAAGGCATGGAAACTAAAACATTCAGTTCACTGAACAAATATATCAATCAGTTCTATAATCCTCCACAGCTTTAGTGCTTATGATTCAATAAATGTTTTGATTCCTGCCTGTAAACTTCTTGCATTGCCATACGTAACGAAAAATTTCTTCCTAGGCTCCAAATCTTTGTTACAGCTTGCTTTAATCTAGTCATGTTAATTTTTATAGTAAAAAAGCAGGTCCTCTTTCATGTACTTTTTTTCCCAAAGCATCTTCACTTTATCAACCTCTCATTCAATTTATCTGATCTTTTAATAGTTGCATCTCTACATAAATGTTGTATCCTTTCCCCTTATCAAATTTTTCAATTCCTTGTTCGAAATCTTTACAAGGTCACGTGTTTTAACAGTATTCAAAGCAAGCAAATGTGAACGCATCCAAATGGTATCACTTACCTGTTCTGTGGCAATCATGGGTATCTTCAAAATGCCAGCTGCTTGCATCTAAAACAAAGCAGGTCCAAATTTCTCAATCAGCAACACATACAAATAATGTGATTCACGGCTTTTACAAGCAAAGTGTCAGTAAAAATGTGATTAAAATCTATTCTAGGACTTTTATATTTTGACAAAAAGGCACTTGAAAAAATGTACTGGGAAGGAAAGGCCATGGTAGGAGTCTGTTCAGCCGACTCCAATGAAATGCTTTTGTTGAAAGTTTAAAAAATGTAGAGAATAAGGAACACTGCAAGGCACATAAAACAAGCAACAATGAACACTTGGAAATTAAAGATTGCTAATATTTCCCCTCAGCATTTGGGACTTCACCAGAGCGAAAGTGAAGAGCGTCTTTTTATTTTGCAAATTGGCAGAGATGCAGCCGAGTTCTGGCTGATGAAAGAGCTGAGTTTTGGCTGAGCTGAGTTCTTACAGATTACAGCTGTTTTTGTTTGCTTCATAAGCTGTTGCATATCTGAGGAAAAACATGCTGTTGCATATCTGAGCAAATTTGTAACTTATTTGCCTCTGTTATAACCACAATGAGAAGATAAATAACTTTAAAAATGTTCAAAATGCAGAAAGTTTTGATTAAAGTTTGTCTGATGACAGAGAGTCAGCAGAATTATTTAACAGGAGTTAGGATAGTTTGGGTTTGGTTCCTATTCTTTCATAGCCCAAGACAGAAATAGAAAGTGAGTCCAGATTTATTGACATGAATGTAAGATCCTTTGGTGTTTGCTAAATTTTGCACAGTCTGCTAAATTTTGTGCTAAACTAATACTGCTGTTTTCCATCTCTATTGCATTTCATAAGAAGCCTTTTTCCAATTCAAAGGTGACTTAATATTTTACCACTGTAACTTGGTAAAAAAGTCTAGGTTGCAAGTGAAGTTGACTTTAGCAATGTTCAGAACCTCACACTGAACATTGCAGATACAGTCAGCTTTGCTCATAGGCACTCCACTTAAGCCATAATTCTTGTATCAGTCACATAAAATCAAGACCTGAATATTGAAAACAGCCCTTTTTACAATCACGCTTTTTTACAAATTTTAAGCAACATTTGGTGTGACTATATCCAACACTACAGTCTGTAGCAGTGGCGGAGTATTCCCCCCCCCCCCCCCACTTTTTCAGAAAGTTGATCCTAGAGATTCTTTTCAACCTGATGAGGGGGGAGGGGGGGTATGTATGTTATCTATCGTCAAATTTAAATAACACTTCTTGAGAGACAAGAGGTGTTTCCTCCGGAAGAAAATGTTTCTGAAAAAGGAAAAGAAAATGAAGTGGTCCCATACACACCTTTTTGTCCCCCCACTTATCCCAGGCTGGAGCTGCCACAGTGCACTGGTCTGCAGAGTCTGGCAAATGCATGTGCGAGGTCAGTAAATTTGAAAATGCACTCTGAGTTTGCTACACTAAATGGGTAAAATCAAGCTTGAAATGTTGTACACAAGCAAGATCTTGTCAAGAGAACTGTCATACTCTGCAGACTGGTCATGCAAAGAACCAGACGCAGAATTAAGATACTCACACAAGTCTTTCACACAACTTATTCTGCACACTTACACGCGTTTTAGTTGCCTCTGTACACACTAAATCTTGTTAAGAATTGCCATGCTCTGCAGACTAGGACCAGAGTCATGGCAGCTCAAATAAACACAGGAAAACTTTGCAGTAATTCAAAACCGAGGTTTTAACCTGGACTTTGGTCACTTTAAAACACAGTGATGCAAACACTTACCAGCCTGTTCGCTACTTTTGCAATCTCAGGGAAATATCTGATTGTCGGCCTGAACTTTTCTTGCATATCGCAAAGAAAAAATGCAGTGGAATCAGCTGCCATTTTTCCAATCCTTCTTGCGACGGCCATTTTGAAAAGTGGAGAAATTCGATAGCCTCGGATCGGGTGCATAACGAAGGCTGGCTGCATCGCAGCGTGATTTTCAACGATGCAGTTTGAAAATACTATAGCCTTTTATTTAAAAATAAAATGATTATCGGATAAATGAATTAAGCCTATACAAATTTTATTGTCTGCTCCTTTTTCAAATCAATTTTTCTTTCTGGTGCAATATCATTGGAACTACAATCCTGGGCAAAATCGTCGCAACAAAATGTAAATTTTCTACTTTACGTTGCCCCTGTAAATTCGAATCCCCGCTCCCCATCCCGAATCAATGTTGGATTAGTAATTCTATCAGTTATGCAACAAAAACATGTACCGTATATCCTCGAATTGGCCCCCTCGAAAAAGCCACCCCCCCTCGAATAAGCCCCCATCCAAAAAAATCAAAAGAGATAAGCCCCAAGGGGGCTAATTCGATAATTTATGGTATTCAAAATTAAATCGAGGGAGGGGGAGGTTATTTTTCAAAGAGAAGAGACAACATCAACACCATTAAAGAGTCTCGACTATATTTGCAGGGATTGTAGGTACAATGGCCTTTAAAAGGTTTTTGGGGGCGTGCTCTCTTTATGTTTATCAGTGTAACTTTAACCACGTTGATGAAATGCAAGATCGATTGTTTTAGCAAAAAGCTTTTCACGTCAACATCTTCTTGACACATTAACAAATATTTTTTCCATTTAAAATTTTGTCTTAGGTTTGGGTATTTTTCCTCAACACTTAATTTTTAACATGAACTAATAAAAAATAACTTTTAAAAGCAAAATGAGTTTGACAAAGACCTCATTTTCTAAAATTTTAGTGCTAAACTATTTGTTACAAACCTTTATCAACCATTTGAACAATACAGTAAGGCCCTGCAAATAAGAAACCTGTTTTTCATTTAGCAAAAGAAGCTTCTTAAAAACTTTGGTCTTTTTTACTTTAGGCTAAAATTGTTTTAAATTTTTAAGCCTGGGTACCATTTTCTCTTAAAAATAGTTCCTGTACTGTACGATTTACCAAACAAATCGCACTTCAATCCGTTCGTGTGGGCATTTAATTTAAAAATTAGTGCTGTTGTGTACTTAAATATTCTGTCACCCAAAAAATAACCTCATTTTGTCAGCTAAAAATGACTGTATACATAAATGCATTTTTTTAAAAAAAAACATTTTGGACCGACTTAAAAGATTTTTCATATTACACTTTAGTCTCGAAAGTTTTTTATAAACCAGAACCTTTCAGAAAATATTTGTCAGTATGTTGCAGGGCCTTACTGTATTATCATTTCGAATCTTGAGCCCCTGACGGGAAAATCGACTTTTTTCTTTCATTGGTATTGTAGATGACCGAAATAATACGGCCTCGTCATCATTCTGTTTCCGTGAATACGGCCTCGTTATCATTCTGTTTCCGTGAAACACCCACTGATCTATAAAAAGACTGGATTGAGCTTCCATTGTGGCCAGAGGGTCGCAATCCGAGGAGAGCCCCTAGGACAGCCCATACGAGGAGACGGCCTTCTCTATCACTCCTAGCAATGTTTTCAGCTGCTCTGGCCTTGTTCTTTCTCAGCACTCATACACACAGCATCGCAGCTTTCGCTTATCCATATCGTTTAAGTATTGGTTTTGAGTAATGGCTTCCCGCTATTGTTTGGGACCATCTCCCTTTTGAAGCCAAATTTCGATTAAATTCAACCTCATTCAAGCCACTGATCTAAAAAAAGACTGGATCGAACAACCTATTGTTCTCCTACATCGCCACCAGGAAGCTCTCCATCTTGAGACCTCTTGCGCTTAAATTGTGCATTAATCACTAAATTTTTAAATAATCTAAGAGGAAAAATGCCTAGGAAAACAAGTGAACAGTGGGTTCTCCCCGTTACATAAACTTAATACCACGGCAAAAATGTTTAACGACACTTATGAATGCTGCAAGATCTTGTTTCAACGGTTACTTTGAATTTTGAAATGAAAAAGCAAGTAGAACTAAAACCAACATGATTGCTCTCTAGTCACAAGCAACACGTCGAGGTCTCAAGATGGACGCTGCAATGTGGAATCGACGCTGGGCTGGAGAAGCTCGATCCAGTCTTTTTTGTGATTGAGCGATCAGTGATTCCAGCTCATCGAAAGATGAGTGGCGCTCTTAGCAGAGAACGAAGCATAAAGAGCAAAAAAAACATTTTGATTACAATGCTGAACAGTCATGGCACGACTAGATTATTACTGTTAATGCAATTCTGAAATAAATGAACATCTGGTGAATGCAGTATGGCTAAATAAACTGTTAACGGTGATTATTGCGACTCGGGTATTGCGACGTCACAGCACATAAGTGATTATGTCATTCAAAGCCAAATGTCCGATGTGCAATCTCCTCCAGGGTAGCGTATTTCATGCGCCAAAGCAGGGCCACTCGGTTCCAGGCCAAAATCGACAAAGAATTTTTTGTTCAGGGTTAGGCCACCATTGACATTGTCAACATCTATTTGCATCATAACAGATCCGTTCCTAAAAAATATTATAATAAACATTAAAACGAGCCTAGCCATGGGGGTAAAGACAAAAACAGGGTTTTTTACGTCATAACAGTATGGTCTTGACCTTTGACCTTGATAGTTACTTTCTGATTCCAATTAAATCTCAATCCAGCCAATTAAGATGTGCAATGACTTAAAATGAAAGCTTATATTTATGATCAACTCTGAATTTCTAAATAATAGTTATAAAAGATATCAATTATTTGACCTTTGACCTTTGCCCTTGAAAATATCTTCCTGATTTTAATTAAAGGTAATGTGTCCATATAAAAGGGCTGTGTATACCCAACTTGTCAAGCCACCCATCAAAATAACAGTTTGCGATTGGTCAGTATTCTTGCGATGCAAAACTGCTCACATGAAAAGCTAACCTCGCAGCAGGGTAAATAAACAGAACGACCGTAATGACTGGGTCGATGACATAAAAAAATCACATGTTTCTAAAAACCCCCGCAGAGTCGCTTGCTATAGCTGGACACATTACCTTTAAGTTTTGACGTATCAATTTCCATCCAGCATATTGATATTCTTAACGCTTTGGGAAACTTCTTTGTTTCTTAAGTATAACGTCAGTAATTGTAATATTAGGGGTCCTTTTTTGATTTCCATCAAGAAAATTTCCCAACAGAATCGTAGTGGGGAGGGTGTTCGTAGGTGCAAATAGCAAGACTCATCTATGATTCTATTGTTTTCAAATAGTCTTGGCAATTCTGTTAAAAGATACGCTTCCGTTCTAATGCTGGACTTAACTGAGAGAAGCGTATTTTGAAGAATTTTGTCAATCAACCAATTATGCTGATGGATTATCATTAAATTTAGAGGTTCTGTTTTTTTCAAAATTCAACTTTTCTTATTTTCTTGTTTCGTGTACGGAAGCTCCATAACTTGTTCTGATTTCCGTTCACTCGTTTCTAATAGTGCGATTCTTAAAAGTGGAAACGTAAAATCAAGCAGCACAATCTCAACATTTTTTTCTCTGGCTAAGAGTTTCTTAATTAGGATGTCATGAATGATGTTATGAAATGTTCGTGATCTTATTTTATCACATCAAGAGATTTGCTGTATTTAGATGTGGGAAGTAAATTTTTATCCCTCGTGTTTTTAGTTCTAGGCCAACAGGGCAATAATGTTCTTGGTTTTTACAAAATTTCGTTGTTCTCAGTTTTATCACGGTTAATAGATTCTTAATTTTTTTGCTTCGAATACTGAAGTTTCTTAATTTTTCTTGATTGACTGTCCAACACTCGTTTTATGAAAAAATGAGTGTATGAGTGTAAACTCGAAAGTCTTAAAGGCAATCGATAGATAAAAAAAACTTAGAGCAGCCTGTCAATCAAAATTGACCAATCAAGAAACGTTTGAGTGGTATTACGCTTTTTGATTGGCCAATTTGATTGACAGAAAACTTAAGGCAATTTAGAATCTGTCAATGGCCTTAAATATTATCTTCTCTGGCTAGACTGATGAAGATAAACATACTTGAGCATGTCAGGGTAGAACTGCTTATCCCAGCAGCTGATCAATGACGTTGTTAAATAGAGGCGTTTCCCGTCCAAGCTCAGCTGCAACATTTGAGGTCCACCCTCAACCTTTTTCTCGTTCATGATCAGTGCCGGGGGTTGCTCCTTCAGCTCTTTGTCCTCTGTGACTTTGACTGGTCCACCTTTTATCACGCTTCCACCAAGGAATAACTGGAACAGGAATACAGAAGATGATATACACAGAAAAACCCACGATACAATTTTCCATTCATTGCAGGAAGAAATCAAAAGGAAAAAGAACGAATTGTACATGGACTACAGTATTTGAAAGAGAACAAACTACAATTCAATTTTGTACGATACGCTATTATGAATCTATAATGTTATTCTAATTAGGAGACGAAGAGCCTAAGACCGCACGTAAATACAAACATATTGCTCCTTTCGAAAGCGTGAAAGCAAACCTAGCAAGCATTTCTGAATCAATCTTGTCTGAGTCAAAAAATCTGGACTATAAACGCAAACACGTTTCTTACGTTTCTTGTTTCCAAAACCCAAGAGTGCACATAAACGCAAACATGCTTAAAACTTCAAGGTTCCCAAAGTTTCAAAACACTCGAAGCTTCACCTGACCAACAAGTTTCAGCCCCACACAAAATTGATTCCAACATCTCCCCCTATTCTCAAGAACATTCATAAACGCAAATACGTTTCACAAACAAAGTTGCAAACGTTCGAAGACCTATCTTCGCCCCTTTAAGTCAGCAACGCCATTTTGATTCAAACATCTTTCCCCTACTATCAAGAACATTCACAAACGCAAACACGTTTCACAAACAAAGTTGCAAACGTTCAAAGACCTATTTGGCCAACAAGTATTGGCCTCTAAAGTCAGCAACGTCACATTTTGATTCGAACATCTTTCCCCTATTATCAAGATAATTCACAAACGCAAACACGTTTCACAAACAAAGTTGCAAACGTTCAAAGACCTATTTGGCCAACAAGTATTGGCCTCTAAAGTCAGCAACGTCACATTTTGATTCGAACATCTTTCCCCTATTATCAAGATAATTCACAAACGCAAACACGTTTCACAAACAAAGTTTCAAACATTCGAAGACCTACCTGGCCAACAAGTTTTGGCTTCTTTGGGTCAGTGATATCATACTGACGAACATCTCCATGCAGCCAGTTGCTAAAGTACAGGTATTTGTCATCCAACGAGATCAAAATATCTGTGATAAGACCTAAAAGGCGAAGAAAGCAAGCTTTGAACAAATTTCACTAGTATGTTTTCTATTATAAACCCATTAGAACTTTACATATAGTCAGTGGCGGACAAATGGGAGACGGGGGCCGCCACCTTACCCCAATATTTTTAGGATAATGTTCTAAAACAATGGTAAATGTGACGTCATCTTACCAAACAATAGGCTTGCCCCCCCCCCCAATATTTGACCAAGTGTCCGCCCCTGCATAAAGCGGAGCCTCAATATGATGGAGAATCTTCGGGCCAATAATTGAGATGGTACAAAATACTGTAGAATTTATATGGGGGTTGATAATAGAAGAAAAGTATTGGAAGTCCCATCCCTATCACCAGTTGCTACAATATCAAATAACAAAAAGACTCTAACTTACAAGGTCTATCAAAGATCAAATGAATTTTGGTCAAACCATAGTTAAATATGGTTTGTAAAGCAAACGGGAACATGATTGAAATATAACAGAAAAATGATAAGGCTCTTTGGATGAGTATCTATAAAAACGTTTCACAAGAACCTATTGAAGAACCTTTATGAAAAGTATATAAATATAGAGCAATTAAGTGCAATATATTTGTAATTTGCGTACATTAATACACAGAAAAACACAGAATAACAAACATCTTGCTCAACTGAAAAAATTGAAGAGATTTTGAAATGATCCATAACAGTTCAATGACTATTTACCTGGCATATTTGGTAGTGCCCAGCCCTCTACCTTTTTCGGTGGCACCTCGATAACTTTTTCTGCCTTCCATGTTCCATCCTTCAATCAAAATTATAAGCAGTGAATGGTCTGTAAAATGTGTATGTTAAACTGGGAGTGTGTGTGATCGATGGTCTCTAAAATATTAGTGTTGCATTGAGACTATACATGACCAATTTTCCGTAAAATGTGTTTAGTATATTAAGAACATGTGTGATCAGTGGTCTGTAAAATAGCCACGTCAAATATTCAAGAATCTGGAATTCTGCGATCTTTTAACCGAAGAATCAAGAGTATGCCATGGTTCTTTTCAACTCTTGTGAAACTTGAAGACCCGTAATCTAAAACTGTGTGTAAATTTACATGAATTTTTTTCATTTTTACTAAATATTCCTCCTTTTGTATTTCCCTTCGAAATTTAGCCAGAAAGAGAAACATTTGTAGAAGTACTCAAGTAACTGATCAAAAGGCAAAAACCATGACGATTGACAAAAAGTTAGTAAAAATATAGAAAAAAATAATGAATTAGACAAATTATTCTATACTGTAACAAAAAATCATTCATTTGGGACCATCAAATAACGAACCATCAAATAACGGACACTGGTAAAACCGGCCACTGTTAACACAATGTCCGTGCTAAGAAGGTTTCAAGGTGCCTTTCAGTGCACGGCTACTTGATGAATCTTAGAGAATAGCCCCATCTCCGCCTACGATCCCCTCTTTATGGCATGCCGTCCTACGAGATATATAAATGTTACATACCTCAGCTTTGAAGAAACGGAAAACAGTGCTGCTAAGAGCGCATCCCACAAAGCCTTGGGTTTCATTTGGATCATGCAAAAACCGAACTTCCAGAGGAATCTGTCCTTCGTCCCCAAGATCAATGCGCTGTATGAGCTTGTGTTCCTTCCAGTCCCAAACATTCAAATGTTGCCCGTACTTTCCTTAGGTGAGAAAATATTGCCTCAAAATACAACCAAGGGCTCTAAATTCGTGAGGGATTGGGAAAAGGAATCAAGACAGGGGTAAGAAAAGAGCAGTGTTCACTGAGAATGTGTGAGAAGGAAGAACCGCAGGATAGGCTGTCCGCCGGATTATTATTAAGCTACTAGAAAGTACAGAACTTTACAATAAAGATCAGCACTGTAGAATACACAACTAAATTATTTAAACGCACCAGCCTTGTGATCTGCTAAGTCAAAACCCTTCATAAATGCACTTGGAGCACCCCATTCACTGCTCACCATCACGTTGTGTCTGGGCTGATACCAGAAGTCGTAGCCAAATGGAATTTCGGAACCATCTTTTTCCCATTTACCTTTCACATCGAACGTCTGGCCGTCCAGCAGCAAGAAACCCCCTGTGAAATCAATTGATACTATTAATATATATGGCAGTTATGTGTTTTCAAGGGGTTTCGGCAATATCAAAGCAATATAATTCTGAATATCAAAGAAAAGCCTGCACTTATAACTGGACGTGACCTTAGCAATGCATTGCCTCCCTGACTTTAAAGGCATTTGACACAGGTAAAAGTGGCTTACAGCCACTCGACCGCGAGCGGTTGACCAATCAAATTGCGCACAGAGTAAAACACGTGAACAGTTTCCGCCTTTCTGCAAATCGGTGAAATCCTAGAGCAGCGTGCAGTGGTATCATGTGAGCAGTTTCCAATTCCTTTCTTGTGCGCGTGCTCTGATCAATTTGGCCTAAGTTATTTCTGGATTCGCTGTACTTATGCATGTCAAATGCCTTTAATTCCAGTCATAGGAAACGAAGAGATGTCATATCAAATGAAATTAAGAGGTTTTATAGCTCAAAGCCTCGTTTCTGTGACTTTTCGCCTGCTGTCTTTCACCTATCTCCTTTCATTCTCTAAAAACCTAATCTAAACTTTTGGGCATCACAACTTTTCAATATTACATAAAAGTTCCTTTTCATTTCCACTTCTTATGTTTACTTCTTCTTATGAAATGAATGATTTTGGATTGTATTATTCATTAAGGTAGTAGGCTGTATCCAATTGACAGTGCCTTTTAAAATTCTTCGATATCCCAGATAGAAAGGCAACTGGAAATTAATTGGAAAGGTCAGAAGTGCTCTTTGCTTCTAGATTTTACATAAAGTCGTTTAATTTCTAGCTCTCTACCTCAGTCAGAACAAAAAAATGGACGAAATCAAAGCAGCATTTCTCTTTGGCTTTTAACTCACGACCTTTGACCTTTGGAGTAAGCCCTTTAACCTTTTACCTTTCCCGTTTCCTTCCCGGTCACCCATTCCGCTGATCAATATATGGCCATCAGCAAGACAATGAGAAGTGTGTGGCCAACCAATTCCTGCCTTCTCAAATACATCATCGGCTTTGACAATCTAAAAGGGAGGACATTTGACCTTGACATTTGACCTTCTTTAAAGACTCATTGCTAACTATGAGCCTTTGCGAGCGTGACAAATTTTCCTGGTGACGACCCAAACAATGGCAGTAAACTTCTACAGATTAACCGTCATTGATTTCAGACTATCTGGAAATGCATTCTGGGATGCTTGCGTAGCGCAATGGCTCACTATTAGCAATGAGTCTTTAAGAAACAAAAAAAGCTCCTCTTTGAAAAATGATAACGTAATACTAATTTTTCAAAAACTTGGACAAACGCTTGCGTTTGGCAAAACATGCCCCAACTTAGTATTACAAAAAAATGCATTACTTCATGAATTAGCATTGGAAAGAGGTAGAAAAAAACTGCAAAAAAGTCTTCGAGTATGGTCAAACATAACAATCTCCGCGATAATGAGGTTTCATTTAATATTTGGCATTGGGCAGCCCTAGCCCCTCTCACCCACACTAAACACTCCCCCTCATTTTATAGTCGCTCTCCTTCATTCTATGCAAATATCTCCCTGTCACTGTAGCTTTTCTTCTTGCAATGATGCTATTCTGTGTATTTTTTTCCACCTAGCATTTAAAAGTAGTTTTAAGACACTGAGTAGCTATTCTTAAAAATGGTTTTGAAAAGAGTAAACATTTTGCAACATGTTACAAAAGCTTTTCGTCTGACACTCTTCAGAGTATAAAACGTCAGAACATAGATCGAAAAATCCAGTAGTATTCTGGTCCTTCCTCTCGATGCGACCACATCACGTGATTCCTACACCTGGAATTACAGAAGGCTTGCCATTCTCATCGCCCTTAGTGCAAATTTGGTCATGGAAAGGACATTGGCCCCCTGGATCTGTAATCTGACACGGCCTCTCCACTCACTGAGGATGTAACAACACACGGAAACTCCTGATAGTTGCGATTATCCTCACTCTAAGTGCAAAATTGGTCACGTCTGTGACTCGAGATACAGAACCACTAAGCCATCGTCAAACCCATAGGCGTAAACTCAGGGGGGCTCTGGGGCTTCAGCCCCTCCTTCAGAAAATAAGAAAGTGCTTTACCAATTTTAAGATTAGTTTGTTATATTATTGGTTTCACCCATAAGATTTGTTGCATTAGATAATTGCGTTTACAGCAAAATAAAGTATGAAATTATTGTGAAATTAAGGTCAGATCCAACTCGAGGCGAATCCTTCAGAGAGGCTGGAAGCATCAGAGGAAATTTTTTGAGCCCCCCCTAAAAAAAAAGCCTACGCCTATGGTCAAACCTCAGTCAGTTTTTGGGTTGTGTGCACTATCTCGGAATAAACCCAAACCGCAATATTTCAAATATCAGTCCAAGTTAAGGATCTTGTAGGTTGGAATGATCTTGTAGGTCAGTTTAAAGACACTATCCCCCGACGCATTTCGATGGCCATTTAAAGCTCCCATTGGTTGGACTATACAATAGACCTATTGTTACGTACCCAATCAGCAACGTAAGGCTGATTTTCAATGTTTTCTCAATTACAAAACAGCGTCGCAGAACCTGTTGTCAATTGACTAACGGGATATGGCGCCCTTAAGGGTGGTGTTCATTCTCTGAAGCATTTGTGCTATTCTATAAAAGGGGCCTAAATTTTTACCTTGTGGAGAGTGGGTGCTCTTGTTTCACTTGTGTCGAAAATGAAAATGTTCGTTGAGTTGATTGAAGGAAGAATCAGTTTGTCCCTCTTCTTGGTTGAATCTCCATGACAGCTGGAAGAAGAAAACCATTTATTTAAAATTGAATTGTTCATTTAGAACTGGTTACGACATAGTAGGTTTTGTTTTTTCTAAGGTCTAACGAGAAGTACAAGTATTGATAAAAGAATCATTTAAAGCAGAGCTCTCAAATGGCATTCTCCAGGCAATGTTGTCTGATGTGGCCTAAGGCCTAAGGTGAAGACACACTCGAAGTCGATGGAGATATATTGTAATCATTTTAAAAAAGACAACACATTGGATCTAGTCAAGATCAAGGAAGACAGAGCATATCACAGATTGAAGGGCGATTTTTGGTATGATTTTGATTACACTAGGGAAATTATTGGGGGGGCTAAAGCCCCCGTAGCCCCCCACATCCGCGGTCCCTGGTCAAGATCGGATCCATACAGGCCTGCCTTTAAAGCCACATTACACGAGCAATTTTTCCTTGGCAATTTTCCATGACAAGTTTCCTTGCCCGTGTAGATTATAAACAAGTTTTGTTTGACAATTTCTACACATTTCGCGTAGAAAGATAAAAAATCTCTTTGACCATATCTATTTGTGTTATGGCAAGCGGAGTTTATAGGTTAGCTTCGGTTTTCTGACGAGGCTTATCATTTGTGCAAATTTTTCTTGCCAAAATGGCCCCTTTAACAAAGAAGTAACTTTTTTCGTGTGTGGGACAGCTGCAGCCCTACTCAAGTACTGTGAGTCTAAGAAAAAAATGCAGCGAAAGTGGTGGGTTCGGCCTTGGGCGAGCCATCGCCACAGACAGATCATAGGATTAGCAGGAAACTTGATTAGGGAACTCAGACTCACAGTAAGTCCAATGGTTAAAATTTTGCGTTTGAAGTCTTTGAAATTTTCATTGGAAATCTTAGCAGGCAATTATATTTCATTAGTCTACCTATTTTTGAAACTTGTTCTGTATTCCAAAGGCTTTTGCGGTTTTGCAGAGCTTCCAAGAGCATTGACGTTCCTCAATCGGTCCAGATTAATCTCGTGGCGGCCATGACAGCCAAGCAAAAGCAATTACTTACCCGGAAAGAAGGATCTAGAGTCATAGATGCTGGAGTTGAGTCAAATTTGTCAAGTTTACTTGTCAAGTTTACTTGTCAAGTCATCTACACGGGCAAGTTTTGCATATGACAATTTTTTACTTGAAAAACTGGCACGCCTGCTTTTGAACAAGTAGACTTGTCAAGTAAAAAATTGTCATTTTTCCTCAATCAACCCCAATTTACACGAGCAAAATAAACTTCTCAAAGAAAAATTGTCAAGGAAAACTTGCTCGTGTAAATGCGTCTTAAAAGAGATCCTAAAAGTGTCGGAGCAGCAGATCAAAAGGCATGCAGATCCATCTGTTCCAGTGTAAACAGAAGACCTATCTTTTGAATCCGGATCTCTTAGATTCTTTTGTAAACCGGGTCTTAACACCTATAGAACATTTTACATAGAGCAATGAAAAAGACATTTAAAGCATGGTCTCCACAAAGCTTTTATATGTCGGCGATAAATGTCGCCTTATTGTTACAAGTTTTTGATAAGATTGGAAGATCTTCATAGATATAATAAACAATATAAAATAAATCATAACAATTAATTTCTATTCATGCAGTCCCTTGGTGACCAGTTAAAATAAAGTTAAAATAAACAAACGAAGGAAATAAACAGAAAAAACGAGATTTTTCCCAATGGATTTATTTTGTTGTTGAAATTTCTTTTGCAACAAACACCGCCGATTTTTAAAAACAACAAGACAAAAAATATTGCTTTATTTATGTACGGTTGCACAAGCGATATTTGAATAGGTTCGCGATGATTAAGTAAGGACTTTCATATAAATGAGTCAACCCCCCATCTCATCATTCCAATAGCATGCGTAGTAATGATTGGATTCAGACGGGGGTGGGTTGTTTAAATGGAAGGACGGGATGGCTTGTTTTTCCAAAGACGGGCGTGGCTTGTTTAAATGGAAGGAGGGGTTTGAATCATTCGGATAAAGATTGTAGAATTTTCTATTGTCAAATTAAGACTAATTATGTGGTTTATCCGTTACACAGCATGCTTGTAATAAAGAAATGAAATCATGAAATTTCCTTTTTATTTTGACTTTTTTTAATTTGAAGCCCTACACCCTCTTTTCACTCCTTTTTTAGCCGACAACTTTGAAGGCCAATTCAATATTGCAAAAAGCGTAAGAGATTTGCAGGAAAACAAAAGGATTTCAAGGGATTTCCAGAAAATACAATAAAATTTCCGATAATGGTGTACGAGATTTTTATAAATTGGTTTGCCCTTCGGATTGACAAGGGGCAAAATCATTTTCTGTTTGCATAAAGCTAAGGGGAAAATAACTGGATTGCTAAAACTACTTTCTGAGAACAACGAGAAGGGGGTGGGGGGAGATAGACAGCTTGGAAGCCCCAACCTCACTGGGTAGCCCAGATATAGAGCTGCGAACGCACCTGCTGCATGAGTTCCAGCCGCTGTGATGGAGCTCTGCTCCTTTCACTGGAATCGTAGTCCTGTGAATTACCTACGAAGAAGCATTAAGATTGTGATGTCATAGTTATAAAATTTATCGTTGTTAGCCTAGGCTGCTACTAAAAGGGCAACTTATGGGGGATCTCCCAAAGGATGTCTCTTTAACAATAGAAGGAGTTAGAATTTTCCATGTAGACTCCTCCCTGCATCTTCCAACGCATTTTTAACGAGGCCCGCCAAGAGCTTTTTCGGGGCCTGGGGCAAAAAGAAAGATGGTGACGTAGTTAAAACTTTGATTGTTTTTATTGTCTGGTTGTCATTGTAATTCATAAAAATTTAAACTCCATCGTCCGTGGTTTTTCATAGTTTTTTGTAAACTCTCAACCGTACAAAAGTAACCTGTCATTTTTGCATCTAGCTGTTCTGTTTAATATGCTATACACCAATGGATGGGAGCGTGTTGCAATACGTAGATACGGGCTCCGTTTCAGCTTGATTCCTAAGATATCTATAGAAATATATAATAGATCCCAGGTGATATTCTGTTAAGCTACTGGTGATATATTAAGACATTTGTATACATCAGCCAAAAAATTGCTTGAATCCAAGATAATTAATCAAAGAAAGAAAGCTTATATGTTCTTAAGTTCTCAGGTTCTTATTTGCGGGGATCTACTTTCCACTCACAGCATCATTGCCTTAACCAATCTGTTTACATGAGCCCGGATTTGCTTCTAGCTGTGCGCGTTGAGACAGGTTGGCTGCTTCTGAAGTTTTTCGTGTGAAGTCGCGTCAGCTCAACCCAGGGTCGTGTGTAACCCTGAGGTCAACCCCCTAAAGGAACCAGCTGACCCCAGGGGCGTACCCAGGGCTGTAGTAGTGGGGGGTCTGGAGAAAATCTTTTTGGACCACGCCCTTCAAACACTCGCAAATGCGAGGAAACGCCCTTTTTGCAAAATTTTCCCCCACTATTTGATTCGTGTTAGCTTCGGTAAATAGCAAAGTATTTTACAATTGTTATTGACACAAGCATACAGTATACTACCCTCCCCCCATGAGTTTTACATCGTTTTTGGACAAATCTTGAGGACCATACTTTAGAAAAGTGGGGGGGGTCCGGACCCCCCTATTCCCCCCTTGGGTACACCACTCTGACCCGGGCTCGTGTAAACGTAAATTTTTTACCGCAGCGTGTTGACATGGCCCGGGCTCGTGTAAAAATGGCTTAAAGGGGTCGTCATTAATAATGCTGGGTGCCAAGGTGGAGGAATTTTCGGAGGGGTGTGGAATTTTTCAGCTTTGCCTTATTAGGTTATCAAATTGTTTTCACTTATCCAGGTGGGTTATCAACTTTTTAGTACATACAAAGAGGTATAATTTTTAAATCTTGCATAAAACAATTATCATTGTTGAATAGCAATAAAGATATATAATAGAAATAATATTGGGGTATTAAATTGTTTTATTACTTTGAAATGGATTTCAAATATCATTGGAGTTAGTGATTGGGTTATGCAAACTTTCCCATTTGTTCTCCAAACTTCTTCCACCCCTGAACAATAGGGAGTAAGTCTGCCAGAAGTCTTTACCAAAATCGTGTTCAGTACGAACAGGGCCTAAATCTCAACTTACCTTTGTATAGCTTGGCGAATCTGGATCAACATCAACAGTGGCCAAATAGTCGTTAGCATCTACCCCCGTGCTTATGTAAATGCACGGGAGGTAGACAATTTTCTCCCTTGCGCCATTTTTCATTGCGTCAAGTGGGCTCGGGTAGCCCGGTCCGCATTTACACCCTGGAATAAAAAGATATTTATTATTGTAGAAACGGTCCGAGGATGTTGGAACCGGGGGATACAAATACTTTGTTACTGTTGGTACCACAGAAAATTCACTGAGAACTAGTAAATCCTGACTTAATATTCCTGTTTATGGCAATTGAATCGGGATGTGGGGACCGGGACGAGTGTCTTTCAAACTTTAGGAAAAATACTCCTTTTCTCTTCGCGACTTTTTGGAAAATGTCATTCTCCTAGACAGCCTTTTTCGCACCTTTTGAAAGGGCACTCCTTTTCTCAGAGGCGCCCTACTCAGAGCTCTAAAACGACCCTGTAACTAGCAGTTACTTCACATAAATACATGTGGGTATTGTTCAGAAGACAGACATGTGATACTTTCATTCTTGTAATTGTTGATTGGAACAATAACTTTTACGCGTCTGGACACAATAGTTGTTTGAGCAAGTTGTTTTGCGTTAAATTGGACAATGGTTGGTTAGTAGAGAGTGTTAATGTGTTTTTAGAGGACAGTATTTGTTAATCCCTTGCGTAATGGACAATCAAACTAGTGACAATATTTTAAAGTTGTTTACGTCGTTAATAGTATAAATTAGGTTCGTATTCGTAGTTAGTTAGTTAGTTTTTAGCCTTCGGGCTTAAGGATCAAAAGTCGCGGACGGTCTTTCAAACATTTGGTAGCAGAGGGTAGTTTTTGCCGTGGACAAACTTGGACAGAGGAAGGCCAATTGACGAGAAGCATGACTTCAAACGCAGGTGAAGAAGGAAGGACAGAAGATGGAATCGGAAGAGGGGAAGACGTGGAAGATTTGGAAGAAAAATTGGAAAGCTTGAAGCAAGAAAAAGCAAAAGCAAAGTCGGCGTTCACACGTGCAAGAAAGCAGTTGTTGGAACTGGTGGAAGAAATGGATCTACCAAACAGACATCAGGTTCGAGATGGGCAAACGAAATTGGACAGCACACAAGAAAGGGCACTGAAGATCATGATCGCACTGTCAGAGCACTATCAATGGCAGAAGAACGGAACAGCAAGACAAAAAGTTACTCAGGAAATGGAGCAATTGGTGCAAGAATTCGAAGAGACCCACAACAGAGTACAGGAGTATCTGGATGAACGAAGAGATTCAGAATCAAGTAAGACAGCGGGATCTTACAACCCACGAGAGGATCGAAAGGTAAGCCTGGGAGCACCTAGATTTAATCAAGAGACTTATTTGCCATTTCAGGAAGCGAAATTTGATTCTTCTCAATTTCACAACAATTCTGAGCGACAAGAGCTTCAGCACAAGTCAACCAATGTCGGTGTTGGCGCGAAAAGAAGTCAGTTTCCAATGACCCCGGAGGAACATTCACAGCAACTGCAACAGTCAGTCAGATTTGGTGGTGATCACAGACGATCTGAGCGATATTCACACGAAGAGTCACTTGGTCAGGACATGTGGCGACAGCTGCAGCGTGTTGCGATTCCCGTTTTCTCTGGTGACAAGCGAAAGTATGAGAACTGGAAAGCTGCATTTCTGGCTTGCATTGACAGAGCTCCTGCGACTCCTGAATACAAGCTGCTGCAGTTGAGGCAATATCTATCTGGCGTTGCACTGGAAGCGATCGAGAATCTTGGCTTTTCTGGAGCTGCATATGAAGCTGCAAAGGACAGGTTAGAGCGAAAATTTGGTGGCAAGAGGAGGGAAATCGCAATTCACTTGGAGGACATGGATAATTTCAAACCAGTGAGAGATGGATGTTCAAAAGACATAGAGAAGTTTGCAGATCTACTTGATGTTCTGGTGGTGAATCTACTGGAGAGTGGACGTCACGATGAATTGGGAAATGGATCTCTCTACATCAAGCTACTGAAGAAACTTCCAGAAACACTGCTGACGCAGTACAATCGATGGATCTTTGAGAATCGAAGAAGAGAATGCGTTGAAACACTGAAGATGTGGGTGATTCAAGAGTCTGAATTCTACACAGTTGCAAGAGAGACAGTGCATGGTGTATCAAGCGAAAGAAGAAACAGTAGATCAAGAAACTTAGCAGGAGAGAAGAAAACCACATTCTTTGGTGCTACTGAAGAATTAACACAAGTGAATCGTTTTCAAGTTGGTAGATCAGGTGTCACTGGTGGGAAATACGGTAAGCAGCGACTGTGCAAAGTGTGCAATGGTAGACATGGTGTATGGGCATGTGATGCTTTTCGAAACATGGACATTCGACAGCGATGGAATGTGGCAAAGCATTTCAAATTGTGTTTTCGGTGCCTTGGTGATGACCACAGTGGTAGTAAATGTACTCGAAGTAGAGTGTGTGGTATTCGTGGATGTCAGGAAACACACAACAAGTTGCTGCATAGCATGGGTAACAGGATCACTGGAAAGCAAAACAGCAATGAAACAAGGACACCAGAAGCCTTCAATCAGCAATCAGTCAGCAGTAGCAGTCAGCAACAGTTGTCATCGTCAGTCACGGAGGGGGAGCGTTTGCAGAGGAATTTTGCAACACAAACAACGATGGTGTGCTCAAAATCAGATGTCAAAGGAGCAACAGCATTGAGAACCATTCCGGTTGTTTTGAAAAATGGCTGTCGAAGATTGAAATTGAACGCACTTCTTGATGATGCCAGCACTCAAACGTATGTGAATGAAGATGTTGCAGCAGAACTGGGTCTCAATGGTACCTTTGAAACAATAAAGGTCAATGTTTTGAATGGAGATTGCAAGTCTTTTCAAACCATGCCTGTCGAGTTTGGACTTGAAAGTGTAAGTGGTGATGTTGACATCAGAGTAAAAGCACTTACTGCAAAGAGAGTAACTGGAAACATGAAGGTCATCCAATGGTCACATCTAGCAGACAAATGGCCTCATTTGAAGCACATTGATTTTCCAGACACCGGTTTGAGACCTATCGTGGATTTGCTGATTGGTATTGACTACCTTGACATGCACTATTCTTACGAAGAAGTCAGGGGACAAGAAGGAGAGCCCATTGCCAGACGAACGCCATTGGGGTGGACATGCGTAGGATGTCCAGAAGGCAAGAAGATCCCTGATACCCATTTCAGCAAGACGACTTTGTTTACTACAAGCAGATCTGATGTCGATGAAATCAACTCAACAATGAAGAAGTTTTGGGATATCGACTCAGCTGGAACGTTCACCCAGACAACAGTGGTGAGTCCTGATGAGAAGGCTGCATTGGAAAAAGCTGAGAATTCTTTCAGGTTCATTGATGGTCGATATGAAGTTGGAGTACCATGGAAAGAAGATAGTTATAGAATGGTGAACAATCACAAAATGGCAATGAAAAGACTTCAGAACACCGAGAAACGTTTGCTCAAGAACCCAGATGTGATGAAGGCATACGATGAAGTCATTGATCAATATTTGGACAAAGGATACATACGAAAGGTTCCAGTCTCTGAGAAGCAACCTGACAGCAAGTGGTATCTTCCTCATTTTGCTATATTGAAACCCAACAAAGCGACCACCAAGATCAGAATCGTCTTTGATGCTTCAGCAAAGTATGAAGGGACATCCTTGAATGACATGATACATTCAGGCCCGAAGCTGCAACGAGAATTGTTTGATGTTTTGCTACGCTTTAGATGTCATCCCGTCGCTGTTGTCTGTGACATTGCTGAGATGTATTTGAGGATTCAGATTCCAGAAGCTGACCGTGTGTATCATCGATTTCTTTGGAGAAGATGTGACCAGGACAGAGATCCAGAGGAGTATGAATTCAGCCGAGTGGTGTTTGGTATAACAAGTTCACCGTTTCAAGCACAGTTTGTGATTCAAAAGCATGCTCAGTTGTACAGATCAGAATATCCGATGGCTTCAGAAACTGCACTCAAGTCAACCTACATGGATGACAGCATTGATTCAGTACAAGATGACGAAAAGGGAATCCAACTGTATCATCAGCTTGCAGCTCTATGGAACAAGGCAGGCATGCATGCAAGAAAGTGGCTCTCTAATTCTCCAGAAGTTCTCTCTGCAATCCCAGTAGAAGACAGAGCATCTGAAATTGATTTGGACAATGGAGAGCTTCCAACTGTAAAGACCCTTGGAATACTTTGGCGAGCAAAGGAGGATATTTTCAGTTTTCACTCAAGCCCACCTGAAGAAAATCAAATCATCACAAAGAGATCGTTTCTGAGAACCATTGCATCATTGTTTGACCCTCTTGGTTTCTTGGCACCATTCATCGTTAGAGCAAAAGTGGTAATGCAGGAAATCTGGCGACAAGGCTTCGATTGGGATGATGAGCTCGATGGCGAAGTCAAGTCAAAGATTCAGAGTTGGTACAGTGAACTTCACGAGTTGTCAAATCTTTCAGTGCCAAGATGTCTTCACACTGGCAAGCATAAAGATGTTCAATCAATGCAATTACACGTTTTCAGTGATGCATCAGAAGAAGCTTATGGAGCTGTTATTTATGCAAGGTATGTCTACGTTGATCATGCAGCTACTACTAATATTGTCGCAGCAAAGTCACGTGTTGCACCACTGGCAGCTATGAGCATTCCAAGGATGGAACTAATGGGAGCAGTCACAGGACTTCGATTGGCGGTATCGGTAGCGAATGCAATGCAAGTGTCAGTGAAGCAAGTCAAATTCTGGTGCGACAGCATGAACACACTTTGGTGGATCAGAGGACATAGCAGATGTTTCAAGCCATTTGTTGCAAATCGTGTTGGTGAGATTCAAAACATGACAAACCCTGAGCAATGGAGATATGTTCCCACGAAGGATAATCCTGCTGATCACTTGACAAGAGAGATGGTAGCATCTGCGTTGGCAAACAGTGAGCAATGGTGGAAAGGACCAGAATTCTTGGAAATGGCTGAGGATGAATGGCCTAATAATCAATTTGAGATGTCAATGGAAGCAGTATCGGAGCAGAAGAAGTCTGGTCGTTCAAAGATGAAGTCCGTAACAGAAAATCATGAAGAGAAACAATCATTGTTTGCTGATGCAGTTAGCAAAAAGAAATCTACGACTGGTGAACAAGTGGAACCAAGTAAACTGATGAAAGCGGGTAAGGAGAATTCTTGGTATTTGGATCCTTCTCATTTTTCAAGCTGGCTTCGACTTACAAGACTTGTAGCATGGGTTTGCCGTTTCTTGGACAACTGTCGAACAGCAAAAAAAGAAAGAATTAATGGAGAATTGACATATGAAGAGATCAAAGATGCAGAAATTCATATCATTCGAGACGTGCAGCAAAATGCATTTGCAACCGAATACCAGCAACTGTTGAAAGGAAAGCAAATGAAGAGTGACAGCAAATTGATTGTGTTACAGCCACGAATCGATGAAGATGGACTTCTACGGTGTAATGGAAGATTGAGGTATGCTGACTTCCTGCCATACGATGCAAAATATCCTATTATTCTACCAAGGAAGAACTGGGTTACAAAGCTGATCGTGAAATTCTATCATGAAAAGGATCATCATGCAGGTGGCACAAATCAGACATTGGCAGCTATTTCGAGTCGTTTTTGGATAATTTCAGCAAGAGAAGAGATAAGAGAATGGGAAAACGAATGCAACTGGTGCAAAAGACGAAAGGCGAGAGCATGCAGTCAGATCATGGCACCCCTACCAAGCATTAGATTGGCAATGTCATTGCGAGCCTTTGAAAGAGTAGCTGTAGATTATGGAGGACCATTCATCACCATGCAAGGGAGAGGTAAGCGAAGAGAAAAACGATATCTTTGTCTTTTCACATGCCTAGCTACCAGAGCAGTACACTTGGAAATGGCATTTGCCCTGGATACTGATTCATTCTTGAATGCCTTTTATCGAATGGTGAGTCGTCGTGGGAAGCCTGAAGAAGTTGTTTCTGACAATGGTGGCAATTTCGTAGCAGCTGACAAGGAGCTACAGGAGCTCGTTAAAAGATTGGACCAGAATCGAATCATCCAGAGTGCTGCAAATCGTGGTATCAAATGGCATTTCAATCCTCCTTTGTCACCACATTTTGGAGGAGCTCATGAAATTATGATCAAGGCAGCAAAACGTGCGTTGAAAGGAATCCTGACAGATGCAAATGTGTCCGATGAAGAGTTGATGACTGCCATCACAGGAGCAGAATCGTTGCTGAATTCAAGACCGCTGACATACCAGACAGCAAATGTGGATGATGATGTGCCTTTGACCCCGAATCACTTTCTCCATGGCCAAATGGGAGGCAGATTTGCACCAGAAACGGTAGACCAGACAACGTTCAGTCCAAGGAAACGATGGCGACGTGTTCAAGAACTGGTGAAGCACTTCTGGCAACGTTGGTTGAAAGAATGGCTACCAGGACTAAATCCAACGACAAAATGGCACAAAGAGAAGAAAAATTTGAAGGTAGGGGATATTGTTATTGTTATATCGCCTGATAGCCCCAGAGCTCATTGGCCCCTTGCAAAAGTCACCCAAGTATTTCCTGGAAAAGATGGAAAAGTGAGAGTGGCACAAGTACAACTGGGAAAAAAGCTATTGCAGAGACCAGTGACAAAATTATGCCTTTTGGAGCATTGTTGAATGGTTGCTGGTGGCATTTGTTAATGGATGTATTTTTCTTGATGTGACGTTGCAGATATCACAAGATGAAGGATTTTCAGTTGACATGCATAGCTGTCAAGGAGGGGGAGAATGTTCAGAAGACAGACATGTGATACTTTCATTCTTGTAATTGTTGATTGGAACAATAACTTTTACGCGTCTGGACACAATAGTTGTTTGAGCAAGTTGTTTTGCGTTAAATTGGACAATGGTTGGTTAGTAGAGAGTGTTAATGTGTTTTTAGAGGACAGTATTTGTTAATCCCTTGCGTAATGGACAATCAAACTAGTGACAATATTTTAAAGTTGTTTACGTCGTTAATAGTATAAATTAGGTTCGTATTCGTAGTTAGTTAGTTAGTTTTTAGCCTTCGGGCTTAAGGATCAAAAGTCGCGGACGGTCTTTCAAACAGGTATTGGATGCTAACAACTAGGGGGAGGGAGAGAGGTTTAGCTTGGATCTTACCCCAATACCGTTGCTTCATTAAGGCAGAACAGCAAAGGTTTTACCATCTTTTCAAAAAATTGTGAAAAATGGTCAGATGATCAGACAGAAAAGATAAGATGGTCAACCTGTGGTGAACCGTTCTCATTAGAATTCTGTTTATATGAATTTTTTTTACCTACTTGGTCGGCAAATGGGACCTGCTCACACCCCATTCAACATAATATCGTGATTTGATGCAAAGTACTGAACGACAAATGAATAAAATATCTGTTTTTATCAAGTTTACTTATTTCGGCATCAGTGAAAATTTGGTGTGGGCTAAAATGAGAGGGGGGCTAATTAAATTTTTCCTTCTCAAAGGGGGGCTAATTAGAGAGGGAGCTTAATTGAGAGAGGGGCTTAAAAGATAATTTACGGTATTCGTCTTCCAAACAACTGACAGCTCTGAGGAGGTTCGTGCATTCTTGATCTTATTAATGAATATGGGAGGGAGTAAACTTTGATAAAATGAGCATGCATAGGGGTACGTACCCTGGGTGCCAGAGCCTCAGAGAGTCAAAGGGGGTACGAGACACGGGCCTGGGAGGGCTGCATGTTTTGATGATGATTAATATGCTCACAGAAGTCGAGGGGCAATTCACTCTTAGGATTTTCACAAAAGGTGTACGAGATTTTATAGAGTGATTTGCCCCTCGACAGAAGTAACATTCTTATGTGAGGCAACCTCAGTCCTGTCTGAAATTTACTGAGAGTTGCGCTCAATTTAAGCAACTTTCTAAATTAGGGTAACCAGGTCAAAACATAAATAAACATTACGTGTTTTCTAAAACCAGGGTAAATCGACGTGAAAATCAAAACAAAGTAATCGATAATGCGTCAGACAAGCAATTTGTCGCGTTGGGTTACAAAACAAAAAAACCAGTGTTTGATGACAGCGTGCGTAAATTCTAATATTGTCCTTCAAGAAATAGTGTCCTTTTAGAGATTACCTAATGCTTAGGATTTGCCACAATCATTATGATTGGTTATGATTGCGATGATTGACTATCATCATGGACGGTCGATTATAGTGATTCACGGTTGATTATAACACAGAATACAGATTGTCATTTCTATTCTGTGATTATAATGGCTTATGATTGGTTAATTGTTAGATTGATTGATTTATGATCATGATTATGAAGATGATGATTGCTGATTGATAACGACGATCGTAAGTGATCATAAAGATCACTTTCACCCTACAGGCTACACTATGTGTGGCCATTTGAGAAGACAAGATCGAGAAAAAACACATCGTTACTGACGCGGTTTCTCACTTGCTTGGCAGACAAGTTAAGGTTTTTTATTTGCGTCAAGGCGACATGCAACAGATTTTCTAAATCCAGTACCAATGCTTGAATACCACGAGTTTGTTTAGATTATGCCGTTGTTGATGGCATGTTTGCATTAAAAACCCACGAAGATTACGGTCATACACAATGGCAGTGTCAGGAGGGGTGGGGGAGTGTGGGGACACGCCCCCTTAGTTCCTAGCAGGATTGATCTACCCCTGGGCCACAATGGAAAGTAAGTATGACAGCTGCACGCCCAAGGTAATTTTTGGAAATTATCACTGCACACTTGATAAAATGCGTGTGTTTCGAACATGATGGGCGTGATCAGAAATAAAATTTAGGAATTTTAACACCCTAAAGGTGCAATAAAATAAGGGGAACTCCCTCCATGCAGGGGTGTAGGGCATGTGACATACCCCAACACGCTATGAGCTCGTCGGTAAATCTTCAATTTTTCCACTAAATTGTTTGTTTGTCGGGAAAATCGTCTAATGATAGGTGAAATAAAATTGGATATGTCTTCGTGAGTAAATTTTACTATCGAGTATCCTCCACCATCTTGTCTGGAAGGTCAAGCCACAGAATAGGAAATAGGCAGAAGGGTAACTCTCGTCGGTTCCTTTGTTGTTTTTGGAGCCTGAGTCAGCAATAGAATTCCTTAATTCCCCTTTAGCTTCGATATCATTAGATGAACTTAGCCATGACAAATTATCATTCATTGATCAGATATAAACGAATTATGATACTTAATTGAATTTGTTCACTATCATGGGGCATTTCGTCTCAATTAAAAATTGTCTACTTTCATTCTTTTTCAAAATTTCCCCGACAGATACATGTTACGCATCGTATAAGTTAACGCGTGCGCAAGTTTTTTCCGGCTTCACCTGATAGGCAGGAGTTGCAGAAACGAGACATCCAAATGGGCGAAACTGGAGGTCAGAATAATACGATTAAAATTGTGTCAAACACTTCGAGGAATTTTCGGGTTGCAGTAACGAGTTACAGGTCGCCTAGGGCCAGGGAACGCTCTCCTAAGAATATGACATCCAGCAAAACATGATCCCGGCCCGGATACTTCGTGTGTCCGCAACAAACGGTGATTGGCCTAGGGCCAGGGAACGCTCTCCTAAGAATATGACATCCAGCTAAACATGATCCCGGCCCGGATTCTTCGTGTGTCCGCCACAAACAGTGATTGGCGTTTCCCAAGATTGATGACTAGACTCGCCATGCACGAGTGATTCTTGATAAATGAGGTGCTTGGACCATGGTCCAAAAACATTTGCAAATTGTTCTACATTGAATTCGAGATTCCAGGGGAACAATTGATCACAGTTCCTGGACTAAGATCCACCCACAGCCACACGTGTGGATTTCGTCAGCCGTGGGATCCCAGAATTGCAGGTAATTTTACACAAAAGAGGATAAATAAACTAATTTATTTGTTTACCTATAAATTAGTTTACACGATCTATCTACACACAACAAAACGCAAACACAACAAAAAGGGAGACCTTTACACAGATTCATATAGATTCATGTTTTCTAATAGATTCATAGGGCGAATACAAGTATCTTTGAGCTTTATTTTCATTATATAACCGGATCATATGACTTGCACCTTTGCTACGTCCTATAAAAACGATATCGTGGTGCAAAAAGAGCCATCGACAAAGTCAACGTCAAGTTAAACCACTTTACGGTCTAAAAACACATTTGTGATACTTGCCATTTTCCATGATGAATTCCAGAAAGATCTGCAAAGATCGCGATGCTAAAAGGCCAACAAAATTGTTGATAATTGCAGCTCAGCTGGGCAGCAAAAGAAACCTTTGCACTGTGCACAACTATGGCTTCTCCAATGTCACAGCAGTGGTACCACCACGCTCCACTGATGTCCTCCTTCGCTTCTTAACATGCCACTGACCAGGGGGACAGTACCCTGCACGTCAGTAACAATAGTCTCCAGTGGCTGGTTTTATCAATACGGGGGTCTTGCTGGTAAAATTAGCATTTTGCTTATTATCAGATTGCTATGAATAGCCTGTTAAATATGCTAAAAATGCGATTAAAGTAAAAGACGGGGCGCGACTTGCCAAAAAAGAACAGGGAAAGCTACACGCAGGGCTGCAGCTCCAATTTATATAGGGGAGCAAATGCGTAAGAGACATAAGGGGCTGCAGCCCCCCAATCAGGCAAACGTTTACAAAATTTCATGCCCATTCGAGAATTTTTAACATGTTGCCTGAAAAACAATTCATAGAGGGTCAGAGTACAGAAAAATGTTAGTTCTTCTTCCGGTAAGTTTTCTCAAGCTTTGGCAACGTTCCCCTGTGTTCAAGATACCTACAAGTTACCTACAGAAGATACCTACAGAAGATTGAAATAAACTGGCAGTAACGTAGGAATTTGTAGAAGCTGAGAATTATCTTTGAAATGCCCTTTTACTCAAGCCTGCCCCCCTTGCCGCTTGGTCGTTCAGGCGTCCCTGGTCTTTTTTTGTATTAACATATTGTTTAGAAGAACATTCAGGCCCAAAATCATCTTATTTCTAAGAATATTAGTGTGGCCTTTTTGCGATGCTCATAAAAGGGACTCACATCGCAGGCATATCTCCTATTCTCAAAAAGTTCTATTCCAGGGCTGGCAATGTTCTATAAAACCATATTACATTTGAAAGAAAAATAGAATACTTTAAGAATATATCCGGGCTCAAATATAAAATTTCTTAAGAATATTTAGGATGAACAAAGTGTTTTTATAAATAAAGGTTTACATCGATTATATTTTGAGTATTTTGACTCGTGTCTTAGCACTTATCGTTAATATTAATAACACTTTCTTTACTTCTGATTATTCTATGGATCTACTTTTGATTTCTTTACTTCTGATTAAATATAATTTTTGGTGATTAATTTACTACTTAGTGTGATTTTATGATTATTCGTCTTTACTAATTGATATTTGAATATTTGAATGCCGATAAATGTTTTACACTTTCGAAGCGAGAAGGAAGTCCTGCCAACCTGTTTAAATTAAAGTTCGACGAGAATTAATCTGATGGACAAAGTCCAAACCGCTACAAATGAAATATCAAAGGTTATGTCAATTTAAAGAATCTTTATTTTGGCCTAAAGATAGAGAAGAGAAACTTCAAGCTGAAATCAACGATGAACAAAATCTGATACAATGAAATAACGACCTTGAACCAGAAATGAATATTTGGTACAACGTTTCAACCATAACTCTTTATCTGGTTAAAAAAGGCTTAATGTCAACTTTTTTCAACTTTTATCAAATTTTATCAACCATTGTATCAAATTTTGTTCATTTTCGACGTACAACACGCCCAATTTCATTGATTATCAACTTTTTAAAGATACCAAGACAACACATATTGTTTTGTTTCAAACTAAAAACAATTGGTTAACTCATTCTTTACTGATAGAAAACTGAGTTCTGTTTAGATGTAGCAGGTCTCTGAGATCTACTCATTTGTCATCTATACTCGGGATTAGCAAACACAAAAACGTTAAAATGATGCCATGAAATACAACACCTAAATGTCACAAGGAGATCTTCTTTCCAACTCATTATGTCAACAGAACATGGATTTCCGTAAAGCTTCGATTAAACGCCCCTCTTTTAAACACCCCCGAATAGACGCCCCTAAAAGATAAAAATAAATAAACGTTTAATCGAAGCATTGCGGTAATTCCTTCGCAGGGACCCCTAAATTATAGCTGCCTTGTCGTCGGAAAGTATCATTATACACCATCTTTAAAGGACGCCATGGATTAAGATTTTTCATCGATGGAATTGGGGCAGCGCCAGCCACTAGGCCCTAGGGAGACAGCGAAAAAGCTTAATCCACGTCCTTTCTACTGTCGGAAAACGCCCCATAACCAACAAGGAACGACAAATTTAACACTAGGAAATGCCAATGACCAACCTTTAGTTATGTAAAAGCAGATTCAAAATTATAGGATTACATCACAAAAGTTACGCTGTCAAAATATTACCCCCCCCCCCTCCTAAACATTTTCTCATCGAATTTAGAGGAAATACAACTTGATCCTGCCAAGAACTGGGGGGACGTATCCTCCAAACCCCCTCCCCGTGCCACCGCCACTGGATGGAACAACATAACCATTCTTGTTTAAGAACACAATTCATAAGAAATCCAATCCTCTATTTGCTAAAAATAATAACATGCTAAGACACAGAAGAAAAATTAGAAGAAAAAGCAGTCTGCTTTTTTAAAGATTTCTCTCGTGTGAAGGAAACAGAGCAGATTACATAAAATAACCAATTATGGTACAGTAAAAACCCGCGTGTAAGAACCCGCGTGCAAGAACCCGCGTGCAAGAACCCGCGTGCAAGAACCCGCGTGCAAGAACCCGCGTGCAAGAAGGGATTTAAGAACCTTCTCACAGAAATTCTATTTTTAATTCTCCAAAATATAAGGACCTGTTTAGCCAAACAATTTCCAACAAGTTTTTATATAGTTTTACTATTTAACTGATCTACTTTTTACCAAAAATCAAAAAGGTGACAGAAAACTGAATTGTTAAAATATACGCAAAATGTTTCTTAAATTTAAACTGTTTTTATTAAACAATTATTGCTACTATTTTATATAGTTCCATATCATTGTTGGTGGACTTTTGGCAACATTGGTACACTAATAAATTTTTAGAATGGAGAAAAGACCAGATTGAATGATGGTTTCTGATCATCGAAACAGTATATACTCAGTAGAAATTAAGAACCTAATTAAGAACCTATTTAGCCCAAACTGTCAAGAAATACCCCATTATACAAGGACCAGTTTTGCCAAAATCTGAAAAAGTAGGTTCTTACACGCAGGTTTTTACTGTGTTGAATTTGTCATGGAGAATTTAGTGGTATAAGATTCAATTCATACTTAACTTTGAAATAAGAACAAAATTAAGAAGCCTCCAGCCTCAACTTTTCCGAGAGATAACATACTCGAGCTCTAGCAGAAGTTATCTGGTTCTTATAAAAAAGATTGTACGCTTTTTACCTAGTCACTCGAGGAATAAAAATCTGTTTAAATTGATCATATGAATTTTCGTATTTTTACTGGGTTTTGTAAAGGAGGACTAGAAACCTGTTTACATTGATCGTATGAATTTTCGTATTTTTATTACGTTTTGTAAAGGAGGAATAAAAATCTGTTTACATTGATCGTATAAATTTTCGTATTTTTATTGTGTTTTGTAAAAGAGGACTAAAAACTTGTTTACTCTGGTACCTTATAGCATTACCCCCAGTCTAGCACCATAAACCTTGTTACTGACGATTGACGCAAAGGAGCAATTAAGAGCAAGGCTAGAACCAAACGAAGACACATAAGACACTTTAAGTTAATTCTAAGGAATGGCTTTACAAGAATGTTTATTAGTTTGTCTTTGAAATAAAGTTGCTTTGAAATGTTCGGTTGTTTGTCGTTGTTTCTTTATTCTCGATGGATCAGAACGAAAAATGCCAACGCTGCTAAGATGATGTACTGGAAAAGAGAGAAAGAGAGATAATTGAAATTGTTGAAGGATGGGAATCGAGTGCCGGGGACTATGGGGTGTTGAATACGGTGCTAGGCAACTATGGGGTGTTGGGGATCTACGGGGGAGTGGAACAAAGAAAGCCAACGCTGCAACGATGATGTGTTGAAAAAGAGAGAGATGACTGAAACTGTAGACCGATGTTGGGAGAGCAGAGGGGGGTAGGGTGCGGGGAAACTATTTGGGGCTGGGGAACTATAGGGTGATGGAGAACAATAGGGTGCTGGGGAACAAAGAAAGCCTACACTGCTAAAATAATAAACTGGAAAAGAGAGAGATGATTGAAACTGTAGACCGATGTTAGGAAAGCATAGGGGATAGGGTGCGGGAGAATAATAGGATGCTGGGGAACTATAGGGTGCTGGGAAACTATAGGGGGCTGGGGAACTATGGGGTGCTGAAGAACAATAAGGTGCTGGGGAAATATGGGGGATGGGGAACAAAGAAAGCCAACGCTGCTAAGATGGTGTGCTTGAAAAGAGAGAGATGACTGAAACTGTAGATCGATGTTGGGAAAGCAGGGGGATAGGTGCTGGGAAACTATAGGACACTGGGGAACCATGAGGTGTTGGAGAACAGTAGGGTGCAGGGGAAATACCGGGAAATATCGGGATATATCGGGAACTATGGGGACCTATCGGGAACTATTGGGAGTAAGGAAACTAGGAAACAATGGAGTGCTGGGGAACTTTGGGTTGCTGCGAAATTGTGCAAGGTGGGGAACTGGGAAGGTTGGAAACTTTGGGGGCTGGATGACTATAAGAATGCTAGGGTTCTACGTGGCGATAAGGAGTTATAGGAAGGTGATTTCTTTTAGGGGAATAAGGCCCAAGCTCAAATTTTCCAGAAAAGCCTGAAACAACGAAAATAGTGCTGTAGCCCCCCCCCCCCTGCCCCAACCACTATCGCCCGATGACTGGTGAGAAATGAGAAAGTAAAAGATAGTGGAGAGAGAGTTGGGAAAAGTAAAAATGGAAAAAGTGAGAAAAAACCAAGTAAGAAGATAAAAAAGTACAAACCTTTATTTTTGGATAGTCATTCATTAAAATAGTAACAATGCCGATATAGGGAAGGTATCTATAAAAAACAGGATAGAATAAGTAAAATTGTTTAAAAAGTAGAAAAATTTGTGACAAAATCATCAAAGCAAATGAAAATCAAAGATAATTTCTATAACTTTCTTTGATCCTATCCAAAAGATTTTGGCTTCACTTTTTGTATTTTTGAAAGATTTTGTTACCTCAAACGCCTTACAGAATGTTACTAACAGAATAAATATTTACATATCAATCTTTTATTGAATTAGTAAGATTTATGATTGACATTTACAACATATTACTGTAAATTCCTGAACAAGGCCTCCTCTCGAATAAGCCCCCCCCCCCCCCTCCAGAAAAACACTCAGAAAAAGAAGAAAGGACTCCTTAAGGCCCAATCCCACAAAATGGAAACATTACACCTTGTGGGTAAAAATGATCATAGACATAGGAGCTATGGAAGTTCTTGGGGCTTCACCACCCAATTTTCCTAGATATTTTTTGCAAAAATCCTCCCCCCCCCCCTCCCCTTTGTCAACCTCTTCGTCAGAAAAAGTACCATTCTTCAGAATAAAGTTTCCTTTTATCAAATAAAAGACCCGTTTTTCCTGAGAGATCTTCTCTATAAAGTAATAATAGAGACAAATAGAGCGTATAAAGAATAAATAGAGCCGTCCTTAATTCCTCTGTTTAAATACAATTTTAAAAAGACCTTTTCTTGTTTACCTGACTCGCAATCTACTTTCTACTTGATATGGCTTTTCTCAACAAAGAAAGATCTAGCACCCCACTGTTTCCTAGTTTCCAATGGTTCCTGATAGTTCCCGATATTTCTAAACTTTCCTTATTGTAATCCTAAATAGTATACCTTGAAGATAAGATACTTGTATAAATGAATATCTTGTGCAAATAGCTACTAATTGCATACATATAAACAAGTATTTCAATAAAAAAACACACCCTTTAGCTCTTCCAATAACGTCCTTCTTTTGAAGCCAAAATTGCCCTGGGGCATACAATCCTCGGTCATCTACATTGTTGTTGTCACCCTTTGTAAGGAATTTGACATCACCAGATGATCTAAAAATAGATATTTTGACATATGAAGATTTTCAGAAAGAAATTTGATGATTTTGCAACTAAAATATCTAGAAAAATACAATTGATCAAGGGTTACTGTTTAAAGATTACAAAGACAAAGTTATAATAAAGAAAAAATTTATATTTTTGGCTTTCAATGATAATCTTCTTGCAGACAACATACCCTATTACCCCCTACCCCTGGATGTGCTATTGTTGTGGAGAAGGGCTAGCATTTGTTTGGAGTTCTGTTGGTTTACAAAATTTTTCATCATATGTATATACATGCACAGTTAAAATTGACGAGGTTATTTGCACATGGCAAAATGTATTTTGTGGTAGGAAATTTGTGGCACTTATAGGAAAAAACTCTTGTATCAAAAGATGAACAAACTTTAGAGAGAAGAGTGTCACGAGAGGAGTGAGAACCTCCAATTTTTGACAAAGGCTGATATTGTATTTATTGCGGTTTTTGTCTGACTTGTGTCATGGTGAGCAAAGTCACTTACTTTTCATGAACCTTTATGACCCTGTGTACTATCGGAATCTCTCTGCCTTCAATCTTAAAAACCACAATCTCCCCAGCTCTAATTGGTTCTTGGACATCGTTACCAAGGAACAGAAGGTCTCCTCTGAAAAATGCTGGCTCCATACTGCCACTAAAAGACAAAAATAATAAACACCTCTAAGTTTGATCAAAAGTCAAATGAAAGCTTACCAGGGATGGAATTCCGTGCCATGGATTGTGAGAGGGCTCTTTTTTTGGCTGTGAAACTTCTTTAGAATAGGGGAAAATGCCAGAATGAAAATTGATTGTCAATAGACCCTGTCTGAGCTACAAAGGAATTTGCAAATCTCAATGATACAGGCGGCCATTGTATTTTTTGCGGTTTTTGGTTTATGAAAATCTGAATTTCCGTCACTGTATCTATGTGAACAATTAGTCACTTTTAGATGACTTTATGTGATAATATATGTCTTTTCAGAATTTCTATTTCCTCACCCTTCACCTGTTAAGTTCCCTCTTTGCAAGAACAAGCAGTAATTTTCATCCTTAATCCTGCCTGTGCATTTTATTAAGAATCTACCCTAGGATCTTGGCATACTGTAAATCCTTGAATTAGCCACCTGGGGGCTTATTTATTTTTGATATTTTTGGATTGGGGCTTATTCGAGGGGGACTTATACCACAGGGGGCTTATTAGATTATTGTAGACTTTCAGAAGACAGCGTTGTTTATTTCAGTAGAAATTTTTTTAAGAGCATTTAATTACCAAAAGTATGAATTTGTTGTGGTAATTGAATAAAACGCCATAGGCAACCTCAGATGGCAAAAATCATCAAATTGAGGGGTCCATTTTGAGAATTTAGAATTTAGAAATTAGAATTTTGAGCATTGGGGGCTTACTCAAGGGGGGGGGGTTTATTGACAATTTGTAGTTCTAGGATTTCAAACTCATTGTTCTGACATTCCCTGCACAGAAAAGAATACTTTACAGTCAACTTTACTTCATGCCTCTGAAAAGTCTTCATTTAAGGAATATTTACCTTAAAACAACAACTATCGGGCTTTCACTTCCAGTTGTCACCATCAGACCTTTCCAGATCATCAGTGCAGAAGAAACTATCATTCCGAAATTTAAAATTTGGTAACATAGCTGTAGGAAAGAAAAAAACAAATGTGTTTACAAAATATTCCTGAACTGTTGATAACCTTTTTTAAATTACATAACCAGTTAAAGTCATGTTAAAATATTGGTAGAAACCAGATTAAAGGTTGCGTTTATAAGGTAAAACATCACTGGAAGTTCGCTCTATGCTAACAAAACTAGTTTTCGCAAACGGTGGTTTATTTAGGCCTCTCATGCCATAATCTAACGACATATTGAGGTCATACACTAAAATCATTGCACCAAACAAAGATGAAATAGCTTTACCTGTCTTTTATTCATACGACGAATGTCGTCGAACCAGCTTGAAATATCGAATAATCCCGAACTAGACATTTTTACAAGTCACTTTTCCTCCAAAACTTTTTCATTCAGAGATCCGCCATGCTTGAAATAATAACACCTCCTTAACAAGGACGTGACACCTTAATAATACGTTTCTTCAACATAGCTGCTCCTCCACATCCATGGTTGTTGAATGAATGGGATGGGGGGAGGGGGTGTAGATTTTGAGCAGCCCCCTGATTGGGGCCCTCCCTTCTAATAACTCCCTTTATATATTTTGTACAAAATAATTTATGACAGTTGTGCATTGACCTTCTTTGAAACTTTTGTATGTTGGTTAGCCTCGGCTCACAGCCTACCTGCCCTAGTAATGAATGAGGAAGATGGGTGTCGCTGAAAAAGGGTATGAATGAGGGCAGGAGAACTGAACCGACCAATTATTAAGGGGGCAGGCTTCAGGAAAAGGGCATTTGAAAAAAACCCCAACTTCTATTAATTATTTAGAAACTTTCATTCTGTTTCGATGTTCTGTAGGCATCTTTATATGGGCTAAATGCTGTCATCAGAATTCGTTTAACAAGTTTTGAGCGATGCAACAGGCGGGCCTGGCGAACTTTTCTATCCACGGGGGATAGCAGGTGAATATGGCAGGGGGCAGAGAAAATTATCCTTGTCTGGTTGAGAAAAAGCAAAACTTATAATCATGTTGGCAACGTTCGGGGTCAAATAAGTACACTTGTTTATAACTCTAGCAAACCCTTCGTATTGCTATGCCATGTTAAAAAGAGAACTTAAGACCGAGGACAGAAACCTCAGATTGTTTCAATCCTAAACAGAAGCATTAGCAACATGGATGCAGGTTACAATAACCTGGAATGAAAACATTGAACAGTTGTAAGAGACATTAAGACAAATCAGGGTTTATTCTAGGAACAATTTTCAACACCACAAATTCAAATACTGAGGATCTTTTTGTAGACTGTAATAAATTACTGAAAAACCGAACAGAAACAACGGTAGAACGAGAACCATTGATCTCAAATGATAGGACTTTCGTTTGACTTCATTGTTAAAATTGGCATTGGAAACAGAAACTATTTACAGATACAGGGTATAGTAGAGGTTGGTATGACATTACATGATAAGAATGCAAACGATAACGATTTTACCTGATAAAGGTGTAAACAAAGAAATAAGCAACCAAAATCAAAAGCTAAGGTGTTTTTAGGTTAAGTACTGATTGACTATTCAATATAATTCTTCCTTAATGTCTAGATTTTGTTTTGATTCGCTGCATGAATTTGCCTTTTTATTTCTTCCAACGATTTCTACATGCCCCAAAAGTTATTCAAGATTGCTGATTTTTTTACAACACCGCAAAATTGAAATCATACCACAAATCTGATTTAAAATTTCACAAAACGGCAAAAATCCACGCTAGAATAACCCCTGAGACAAATGAATGTTAAGCGATGGAATTCAGGTTAGGAGATAAGACTGGATCCGCCCCTGAACAAAGTTCCTTATATGTAAAACTACAACAATAAAAATCATAGTGTTCGTGACGTCATTACGGCCCGTTGTTTCTCTTTGCCCAGGGCCCCAAAAAGTTCTGTGGGCCTACCTAAATTCAGAAGATTTATCATCCGGGAAGTTTTGAATAGAAGATTCTGATATAAACAAGTTATGTCAGAATAATCACGTTAACGAAAAGGTCACTGACATAGAAATGCCACAAAAACCAATGAAAGAAGATCTTCTTGCTAATTCCACTCAAAAATTTGAACGTAGTATCTTTCCTTATGACCGAGAAGCAGTTCATTCTTTTAGCCTACGTACGAGATTCCCACAAAAGCAAAAGAATTTTCAGTTGTTTTCAGTTAAGACAAAAGGGTTCCCCTCAAAGGCAGTGGTGGTTATAAGGGGGCTCCAGGGAGCCATGGCCCCAGAACCCGCGCTTATGATAGCCAAAAGGGGCCCCACACCTAAGAGAAACGATACAAATTGTAAAGAACAGGGTCCCCGCAGATTTTTTGGCCCCGCAGTCCCTAAAACCGCTATTACTCAAAGGTGTATGAGATTTTAATGCAGTGAATTACCCCTCGTTGGAGACTGTTCAGTTTCCTACCAACGAATAACAATGAAATTTTTACAATCACTTATGTTCTATGTCTACCCCTCCTACACGAATGTCAAAAGAATAGAGTTTTTCTCCAACAAACAACTGTAATTTGGCTCAAGTTTTAAAACTTATGAACTATATAAAAATAACATTTATTCGTTAGCTTTCTTTTGCCTACCCTGGGTACCAGACTCACTATATATAAATTAATAGAGAGTCTGGTTCAGCACATCCCAACCAGTTATAACGCTCGATGGTAATTGGGGCACTCAAAACTGTTTTGTAATTGTCAAACTTTGGGAGCAACTCTATTTTTACCCAAATTCAATTTAGGATGTTCTGCAGAATTCTAAGGGTGAAGCTGTCCCTATCTCACCAGGCAACTACATCCCTGACCTGGCACCGGGGAACGTTGATAAAAGTGGGGGGTCTAGAAAGTGCGGGGGCTAAAACAGAAAAAAGACATTTTACTTGTTGTTCACTTCTCTACATTTTGCATTTTTGGGAAAAGAGGGGGGGGGGCTATAGCCCCATAGCCCCCTTGTTCTGCAGTGCTAACTGACGTCATCTATAAGGTCTCAAATTGAAATTTATTGCTTCCACAACATTAATTGCAAGGAAATACTAAGTTAGTAACAAAAGAGAAAGTTAAGTGGATCACGAGAAGTCACGAGAAGATCACGAGAAAGGTAAGTGCTAAAGTGGTATGTTTGGATCGCATATTGTGTGAGACACTGAAAAAAACGGTTATGCCTTTTGCTGCTTACGTCATAAGCATTTTGCATATTTACAACTTAGGCCTAAGGTTTTATAGAAGTTTACTAGGAACAATAACAAAAGAAAACCAAAGACAAATTGGGATGCAAAGGAAAAGAAAGAAGATGTGAAAATAGTAACAGAAAATAATATGTCACGACAATCTCGCCCATAATTAACATTTATATTAATTTCTTCCTCTTTTAAGTTTACACATCTTTCGAAACAAAGTTAATTTCTCCATACATTTTTATCGAACTCGGCAACCAGGAAATAATTTTTGGCAACCACTTTTTCCGTTCGACTTCTGGATCCGCTCCCGTTTTAAATAAAATTACCAACCCAACAATCAATGGGAAACATTTTTATACGAGTTTTATTCAATAAGTGTATTTTTCTATGTAAAATAATATAGTAGATCGAATCTGTTATTTTAGTAAACAAGTTTGGTGTTGTTTTCGTTTTTTTCTCGCTAATTTTCGCGAATTATATTTTTTCAAAGATTTGTAAGCAAATTCGCAAATATCGCAAAGTTTAGCGGAACAAAAACCGTAAACGGAAGTTACAATTCATATTAGATGGAACAAAGAATGCTTATTATATAGAAGTGGTATTTCACACTAAAGAGAAGGTTTAGATCTCAAAATTGGATAATTTTGTTTTTATTCTGGTTTTACGTGCTTAGTTTAGCTTGCTGGAAGGTTCTTAAGCATTCATAATTGGAGCTTTCGTTTTCCGCCGAGGAACTTTTCCGTGAAGAAAGTGAAAATTGGCTAGGCCCATATCTGTCGGAACATGCTGGTGGGAGCGGCTTTTTGAATGGTGCAATGCAGCAATGGATCTTACCAAATATTTTGAATAATTCCTTTAAAATCATACAAACAATATAATATTACCAGAAAGATTCATTATGGGTGAGGAAAAACAATTTGCTACAGTGTTAGGCCCAAGCGCCGAGGCGAACAAGCAATTGATTGAGAAGAACGAAGGTGAAATAAAATTTCTGGAAGGAATTAGAAATTACGTGGAGAAAAGAGCCAAGTTAGATTTGGATTATGCAGATAAAGTTGGCAAGTTGCACAATAGTATTAAAATGGACGTTAGTACAAATGAAAATGATGGATTTCTAGAAAAGGTATTAACATCTGTGTTTTCTTTTATAATTCATTCTGGTTTCTCAATGTTTGTTTGGGTTTCTATTAATCTGACAACTTTTTTTGAAAATGCAAATAATTAATATTTAGTGTTTACTTTAAAATGCAGCATATTTTTTGCCGATCATGGCTCAAAGAGCTACGCGGAATTTTGTAATTTTATACTTCCTGTTTTCAATTCATATGTGGGAGGCTTCTTCATCCGTCATTGATATCATTTTTGAACAAATATTTGCATGTGACAGCAATGAGGAAGTAGGATAGCTATCTAGGAAGTAGCTACCCTACCTCTTCATTTTGTTGCCTGTCACAGATCTTTGGAGTGAGCCTGTCACAGATCTTTGGAGTGAGCCTGTCACCGATCTTTGGAGTGAGCCTGTCACCGATCTTTGGAGTGAGCCTGTCACAGATCTTTGGAGTGAGCCTGTCACAGATCTTTGGAGTGAGCCTGTCACAGAACCTTTCCTCAAAACACACGAATGCTTTAACAGGCACGCCTCTTATGTCTTAGGCAACAAGAAAAGGAACTAACAAACCCTTCATATATTGCTGTTGGCAAGGGAAATGTGTATTTTCTACCAGTCACTAACAAGGAGTACAAATTGTGTAGGAGGGGCTAAATGTATGAAAGGAGAGACTAACTGCACACAGGAATAACATAGTCTTCCTATCTGTACAAATCATGTAACAAGACTGAAGACAAAAAGGAAATGAATTTGTAACCCAAGCCCTAGCTGTTGGCCCTGGATGATTCTCTCCCCCTTTCATGCACACACACACACAGATGCTGGAGCACATTTTGGACTGAGGAGCTCTAGACCAATTGGCAAACCTTTATGGTAGTCCCCCCCCATAATCTTTGATGCCACTACCTGAATATCATAGTTAAGCAAAAAAGTGGGAGGGCTATAGCCCTTCCCTCAGCCCCCTGGCTTTGGCCTGCCTGTTACACACAGAGAGGTCATGAAAGGAAGTCTCATCTGTTTGCTTGCGGTTTGCACTGTAACATGAGAAGATTAGTATAACTTTTCTAAGAAAAAATTTTAATAAAAGGAAGTTCTAAGAAGAAAGTTGTTTTGGAGCTTAAACATGCACCTCAAGGAGCATTCCAGAATCAAAGTCATATGTGTGTGACCTTGTATTAAGTCTTGTAGAGGATGACAACTAGCACTTGTTTGATGTATACAGTTAAGCCTTTGCGAATGGACACCTCCCAATAACAAATAGCTCCCATTAACAGACATCCTCAATTGGTGTGCCATGGCTTTGATGTCATGAAGGGGATAAGAATCCTATAATTCTGATTAAAACACATATTCAATTCAGGTGTTGCTTTTTAGGGCTTTATTTTATAAAATGTTATTTTGTTTTATAGGATTATAGATAAGCTGAATGGTTGACTTTTGAATCTGTTTTCTGATTTCATGGAATTGAATATTAAAAAATTTTTGAAGAATGATGCTAGGGGATATTTGCCCCTATACCCTCCTGCCATGCTACCCCTGACCCGCAACCATTGTTGACTGCAGCATTGCTTTGCCTAAAATTTCTTCCCCGTGATCATTGCCTGGTGCTGCCAAGCAGATTTTTCATTTTTGTAATCCAACTTTACTAATTGATCCTGAAATCATTATGTACATTTGTTTTTTAGGCTTGGAAAACTTATGTTAATGAGACTGAAAACAAAGCAATAACTATGTCACTAATGGTGAAGGAAATACAATCGAATGTTTTAACAAAACTTGACAAAGTTATCCAAGGAAAGAAAGATGTTTTGAAAAGATATCAATTAGACAGATCACGGTCAGATCTTGATTACACTTGTTCCAAAGATGAAGTCAAAAGGCTTAGTGATCTTTATCGTGTCTCTGTGAAAGAGGCAACAAAAATTCGAAGCAAGTTGGATGAACTTTCTAATAAAGGGAAGGGAGACAAAGAATGGAGAAAGATGAAGGAGAAGTTGGATAAAACTTGCCTGAAACTGCATGCCACACACAATGATTATATTTTATCTGTGAGAGTTGCAAATGCTCATCAATCATATTTTCATGATACGATAGTGCCGTATCTTTTGAACTCAATGCAAGAGTTACAAGAAGGCTATGTTGAAGAAATGTAAGTTTTGTCTTTGTCCTTCACAACAACATATTTTATTACAGTTTGACTTTTGCTGTGCTTTTGGGAAGGGATTAAGGAAGAGTTTTAAAGTGGCATTGAAAAGTGATTTCGTGGGCCCTTGTATATAAGCAAATTACTAGCCTTGAATTCAATTTTTCCTTTTGTTTCTTTTCATATACATATAAAAATAGTTCACCTGGAAATTACTAGGATAATTGTTTACTGTTCCCCTGCTAAAAGACTTATGACTAGGCCTGGTGTAGATAAATTATATGTTTTTCTTTAAAGGCAGTGTGTCGCGCTGTTCATTTTGTTGAAATTAGAGAAGCGTGACAAATTAGAACAACTCATCGTTAGCATCATTAAGTGTCCTTTGTTACGAAATGAAAACTCACTGAAATAGAAATTTTGTTCTTTGTTTCGATAAACCAATGAACGGCGCGACATACTGCCTTTAAAACAACATACATTTATTAAAACTGTGCTTTGAGGAATAGATTTAAGGAGAATTTGAAAATTGCAAGGAAACTGCAATTTTTTAGGGCCCTCTTACGTTGATTGTATTTCATGAAAATATCAGTTTAATTCAATGCTGAAACTGATGGAAAGTTATGTGAATGAATTTTAGGTTTTATGGCTATCTTTCACATTAACTAGCTTCATTATAACTCTGCTTTGGGGAAAGGAATTTGAGAAGATTTTGAGAGGGACAGGGCATTAGATAGAGTTGCTATTTCTATTGCTATATCATGTTCGTATTTTCTTTTTAGCAAGTTGGTACTTTTAAGCATCTTTGAAAATACCAATTGGTGCAAGGAAGAATTTATTGCATCATCGAAGCAAGTTGAAGGGAGCATCAAGATGGTTGAAAAGGGGAACGAGTACCGCTCATTTCTTTCTAAAAGTAGGTAGGTAAAGCAGCAAGTATGTTTTTTTAAGAACAATCAGTTTGATTTCCTATAAGAACATCTTAAGAACATGCCCAAGTGGAAAATTAGATGAAAAATGTGTATTTAAAAATTGTTACTTGTGTTAACAAGACAGAGAAGGTTTTTTCTCCGTATGAGCTGTCATACTAAAAATGTCATGCAAAACTGTTATTAAGTTCTCTCAGAAACAATTCGATTGTTTACAGAATTCAAGTTGTTTTCAGAAAAGTTGATTTCAAAGTAAGAACAACATTAAGAACATACATGCCTCAAATTATCAGAAAATACCAACATCGAGCTTCAAGAAAATCTCCCTGATTTCTAAAAAAGAGTATACTCTACCAGGGCCGTGCCCAGTGTATTTTGAAATTGTTTTACGGGTATTGCACTAAAACTCCATCAGCCAAAACTCAGGTCACCCAAATGAATTCATTTTATGACAAAATGATCAAACTAGAATTTTATAACCCTTGATCCCTTGCACAAGATGTTTGAAAAATATAAAATTATCAGTATGTTATTTTGCATTTATAATATTTCTCTATTAACGCTTTGCTAAGATGGATGGACATTATACAATTTTTATGATGTACTGGTGGCCTTGTTACCATAACTTAGCATTTTCTGATTTTCAATAGGTACTTAGAAGCCCCTGCGGTTTTTTATGCATGTCTTGAGATTTTTCAGACCAGTCAACAATGATCTTCCTTAGCCAACATCATCATACAGGACATGAATTGATAAATACAAAGATAAATAAATAGATAAGACGAAAATAATGCCTGATGGTTGCTTTAATCTTATCGTAGCAAGTTAGAAATGTCCTTTCCTACACATGAAAGCATGCAGAGCTTTGTCTATATGGCATCGTGTCATATAAAAACAAGGTAACAAGTAATGAGCCTTGTCGCATTCCGCCACTTTCCCCTTAATTGGTCATTTTCGTATATAAAAGCAGATCAATTCTCAGTAGTTTTCTTTAGACAATGTGCCTTGTACATGCATAGTCTAGCAAAGAGCATCGAAATGTCTGATGATTAATCTTAAAACTTAGAGTAGCGACTTAGAACTGAAATGGGACTCACTTCAATCACGTAGATTACTATTTCAACTGAAATATGTTTATAAAATGTTTACAAATCAGGTTGCTTTGGGCCCTAACGTTTTCTTGTCCCCTGCAACTTGTTCAATGACAAGGAACTCTAACTCATTGAAGATCATGCCTAAATTCGGAAGGGTCGATGCTGTTAGGTTTTCATTTTTTTATTCAATCGTTTCTGTATGGAATAGCCTGCCAGACAGTATTGTGATGCAGGCAAATTCGGATACCTTTTACAATCTATGTCGAAATCACCTCAGTAAATTTGAATGTTGTAGTTGACTGGGCAGACATTTATATGACCCAAAGGGTTGCTAAATGTAAGTGTAATGATGATGATGATGAGAACCGTCCTTTCCTACACAACAATGCGTGTAGAGCTCTTTAAATACACCCTTTAGCATTATACAACCAGGTAGTTAATAGCAAAGCTTGAAATAATGTTTTATCACGCAGGAACCCACCACAACCCAACATCCCTTTTTATTTTGATGAAACGTTGGTGGAGAGTGACAAGGCAACAACTGGGCTGGTACAAGACGAGCTGGCACTAAATGACTTGACACACGAACAACTCAAATACAGGTTTGTTGTTTTGAATTATAAATTTTTTTTTGATGCTGCAGAATTTAAAAATGGCTTTGAAAAAACCAAAAATTTTGAAATAAATTAACGCTTGCGTTTGACACTCATCCGAGTATAAAACGTTCGAGCATTTATCGAAAACTCGAAGTCAGTTGTGGATCGAAATAGGCCAGTGAGGAACGCGGGTGCATGACTGTATAAGGTAATATTTTCAACAGCCAAACGGCACTGATTGGGCGACTTTAACATTCATGTCCCACTTCTGGCTATATCGCTTTGTTAAGATCCTACTTTAAGCAAGAGCATTAAGAAACCAGCGAATTTTTTATATTTCTTCTGTTTCAAAATTAAAGGGACTACCACCCATCCACAGTGGAGAAGGCTGGTAGGCTGCCCCCTCCCCCCCCTCCATTTTAACATGGTTAGGAAAATATCTGCGATAATCATAGCAAAAAGAAGAGAAAATGTCCTTTGTGAAGCAAGAAATTTGGACAATCCATTTGGCTTGTCCCATTTCAAAAAGTTAAATTTTCTGTCTCTGCCAACGCCTGTTTATTGCTTTGCAACGTGCATGTTATGTTATTTTATGTTATGTTATGTTGTATGTTATTTTATGTTGGGCTCTATCTGTATGATTTATAAGGATCTATCTATCCGAAAGATTACAACAAAGTATATCGAAACTATATAGAAAACATTCCAATTCTTTTTAGAATGAAGTCTCTGGAGCAACAAATAGATACGATAAAAGCAGAAACAAAACTGAAGGTATGAATTTTTTATAGTAGAAACCCTCAAAATAGGCCATATCGGATTTCGCGAGGCCATGACGCAAGTGGGGCAAAAACAGCCATCAATACAATGGCTTCTAATGTGACCCGAGTGTCGCCATCCGAGAAGAGGGCCCCAGAACAGCCCATGCGAGGAGACAGCCATCTCTGTCACCCCTAGCAATGTTTTCAGCTGCTCTGGCCTTGTCCTTTTTCAGCAATCATACACACAGCATTGAAGCTTTCGCGTATCCATATTGTTGGAGTGTTGGTTTTGAGGAATTGCTTCCCGCTATTGTTTGGGGCCCTCTTCCTTTTGAAATTGAACGGGCTTCAAACTTTGGTATTTCAAGACAATAGGAAGCTCGATCCAGTCTTTTTTATAGATCAGTGCTTTAGATCCTTGAGCACCATAATGATAATAATAACATTAAGAAAGCTAAATCTCCATTTCGGAGCAGTATCCTTGCAACTGTGCTACTTTGCTAAAAGCCCATCTTTTTGCTTGACCAGCTATTTCCAAGAATTTATGAGCCTTTATTAACGATTTCCTTGAAGGAAGAAGCGATGACGCGCATAATGGCCGATCTCAATGGAATCGCCAATGGCAACAAAACCGATGAAGTTTCAAATCTAAGGTAGGTCAATGAAAATCTGGTGCCAGGGGGTCTGGAGAACAGGCCAAGTCCGTTGCTGTTGTGGGGGCTGTCGTATAGGGTGTGACCCCCTTGAATAAATTTCTTTGCAAAATCGGAGAGTGTTTCCATTCAAAGGTACTTAATCGGAAAATTTTCAAACTTCACAGCAAATACAGAAAGGCTCGCCCAATTTTCGGCAGATGAAGTCCTAAAACCCCCTTGATCACAATAGCCAGCGACGGACAGCGACTTTTTTATATCTTTTTGTTTTGTTAAAAAAAGATCATGATGTATTTTTTCAAGCGATATTGTGTGATGTCGTTAGCAGACGGACAAACAATAAAATTCTTCTATCTGAATTGTATGTGATGGATAAAAATTAAGAATTTTAGTATGTTTTATTGTAAACAATCTTTTGGTGGTACAAAACTTGAAAATGGCTTTGAAAAAAGCAAACATTTGAGTGAACTGAAGCTTTTCGTCTGACACTCTTCAGAGTTTAAAACGTCAGAACATAGATCTAAAGCTCTACGCTAGGAAATATTTATAAATATATGTATGTTTTATTGTGTTATTTCATAAATAGGCAACGAATAGGTATATGTTTTTCTAAGCCAATTTTTCTGAAAGTTGCGACATCGTAACCCGCCTTATGTTTTGAATTCTCTTTGAATCATCACCCCCACCCCTAAAATTGCAGTCACTTAATATTAGCAACAGTGTAAATTCATTTTTACACTCCTTAGCGTGCTGGAAAAGACTGCACAGTCGTGTCACGTGAACAGGGAAATTAACGAACTCTCGTGCAAAGAAATGCTTGCCCTGGTTTGTATTTTGCCATTAATTTTGGCAATGTGAATAAATTATGATAATTTATTCAGTGACCAATAAGATAGTGGTCACTGGTTTTCTGCCTTAATGCGTCTATTAACTATATTTACTTAACGCGTTTATACCAGCCGTTCTTAAACAGTGAATAATTTCCAGATTTATATTAACAACATAATCCCTGCTGTCGCCTGTCGTTTTACCTTGGTGTCCCTGTGTCTTGTCAGTCGCCTTGTGCGATATCTATTTAAAACCCACATCCGCTGTCTCAAGTACCAGCTATTTCGAACATTCGCTATCTCGAATGATTCTCATTTCCTCTTCGTTTTACCATAAAGCAAATTACAGAAACACCGTTCACTATGTGCAATATTTGATATGTTGAATATTCTCTATCTTAATTAATTTTCCCTTCATTTATTCTAGTTTGTGGGTAAGCACAAAAAACGTTCCTTCGTCTAGAATGCCCCCTACCTCGAACATGTTTTCATTGGAATTTATTTTAATTTTTTCTTCTTAAACCTTTTCAGATTCAACTCGAGCATATCACAGACAAAGTAAAAGAAATTGGTGACGGCCCCGCTCCAGCTTATATCGAGGTTACAAACCCAAACGAGAATTCGTTCAAGGTATGTTACGACAATTCTTGAACGGCCTAAGTATTATTTAGAAATCCGGAATAAGTATTATTGCGACAAATCTCGGTGAGCTTTGGGCTGCTATCAATCTAAACAGCATTAACCCCCCCCCCTCCCGAGACTCAATATCTAGAAATAAGATCATCGATCCGGGGGGAGAGGGGGAGGGGGGAAGGGGGGATAACATAGGAAGCTCCACTACCTTGATTTTGGCAAGAATGGTAGCTTTTTGGTAGAGCAGTTCTGGAAAACTGTTTTGTGGCGCTTAGGATCGATGGTTTTGAGAAGAATGCAGGAGATTTAGGCCATATCGAGTGTGTAAGGAAATGACTTGTAGTTGTAGCAGCATGTAGTAGTTGTAGCAGCAGCTGCGTGTAGCATCAAAGGCTGAAACTACGACATGAATAACTGCATAAAGATATAGTAAATCTCATTACTTCATATGAAATTGAAACGTTTCTTATTAAACAAAATGGGCGTATACTGCAAGCCTTTATTGCTGAGAGTTTTAAGGTAACCAATTTTTTTGCAGGATACAAAAGATCGTTCCAAGAGCTTAAATACAGAGGACAAATTAAAGGTTAAGGAGAAGAAAGGCAGACATTCATTGTTTTCAGCCAAGAAGACAAAAAGTGCGGATTTCTCGTCGAATAGTCTTGACGTCAGCAGGCACGAGAAGAGTCTTTCTGATAGTGAACTTAATGATTATGACGAGGTAAGGATAAGGGTCAAGTTAATGGAGGGCCAAGAAGGGCCAGGGAAGCCAGGTGACCAGGGAGGGTAGGAGACCAGAGAGTCCAAGGAACCAGGGAAGTCAGATGACCAGGGAGATCGGGGGACCAGGGACATTGGGAGACCAAGGAGATCTGGGGCCAAAGAAGTCAGGGAAATAGGGAAGTAAAAAGCTAGTGAAACCAGGGTATCAAGGAGGCCAAACGAACTGGGAGTTCAGGGGAACAGAGAGGTCAGGGGAACAGAAAGGTCAGTGGACCCGAGATGTTAGGGGAACAGAGAGTCCATGGGTAACCAGGGAAGTTAGGGGAATAGAGAGTCGAAGGGACCAGGAAGATCAGGGTCCAGGAAGATCGAGGGGACAGGGGAATGGGGGACCACGGAGGCAAAAGGAACGGACATTTAAGAAACAAAATTAAGGGCAGATGGGGGTCTTGCCTATGGTTCTTATTTCGAGAAGTTGTCGCTCAAGTTTTTTTACCTGATTTTACCCAAGATATATTTCCATTGTAAATCCTCCGCCTTTTCCTGTGTACACACAAGGGAGAAGCAAGAGAGACGAGAATTTGATGGGGATCTTTCATATTAACAGCAAATTTAATAATTTATTTTGTTTCAGCCTCCAGAGGACGTGACTGTTGAGCCTTGGTTCCATGGCAACATTGACAGACGAGCAGCAGAGCGACTTCTAAAAAGTGACGGAGATTTCCTTGTAAGGGAAAAATCAGATGGAACTGGAACGTTTGTCGTCAGCGTCCTTTGTCGTGATACGCATAAACACTTTCTTCTTAACAGAACCGAAGATGTGAGTTCAGTGCAATGTAATACAAAACAAAAATAGAATACAATACAATACACACACAACACAATACAAAGCAATATAATACAATACAATACAATACAATACAATACAATACAATACAATACAATACAATACAATACAATACAATACAATATTATAAAATACGATGCAATTCAATCTCTACAAGATGCAATATAAGACGATACAATACAACGCTATTCAAAATAGTACAATAAATATTGTACAACAAAATAACAGACAATGCAATACAATGCAGTACACTATTGTATACAATGCGATGTAACCTTAGGAAAGTACAATAAGATGCAACACAATAGAACACGAGACAGTACAGTACAATACTTTATTTTCACAGTAGAGCTCATTGCAATACAAGCATTACCGTAGATGAATTGATATTCGCGATAGAACACGATACAATACAGTACAATACTATATTTGAATGTTAGAATTCATTGCAATACAAGCATTACCGTAAATGAAATAATATTCGCGATAGAACACGATACAATACAGTACAATACTTTATTTTCACAAAGAATTCATTGCAATACAAGCATTAACGTATATGAAATAATATTCGCGATGGAACACGATACAATACAGTACAATAATTTATTTTCACAGTAGAATTCATTGCAATACAAGCATTAACGTATATGAAATAATATTCGCGATGGAACACGATACAATACAGTACAATAATTTATTTTCACAGTAGAATTCATTGCAATGCAAGCATTACCGTATATGAAATAATATTCACGATAGAACACGATACAATACAGTACAATACTTTATTTTCACATAGAATTCATTGCAATGCAAGCATTACCGTATATTAACTTATATCCACATTAACTTTTGCCATGTTTTTTGACTGCAGGGTAAATTCAAATTCGAAGGAGAGGCTTTTGCCAGCGTATCTGGTCTCATTAACCACCACCATCGGAACTGCATACCGATAAAAACCGCTGACCATGTTTTAATAGTTCGGCCAATCCGGCCACCATTCGTAAAGGGCGATAAGTTCTTGTTCCCGTCAAGCGATGTTCGTCTGGACATCAAGCTGGGGAATGGCCATTTTGGGGATGTCTTCAAGGGGATGTTGCTTTCAAAAAAGATGCCCCTGGCAATAAAAACATGCAAAGAAGGCATCGATGAAATTAAAAAGAAACAGTTTTTAGAGGAAGCAGAAATAATGAAACCATACAATCACCCGAATGTTGTTAGGCTGATTGGTATATGCAATGATAAAGACCCTTTTATGATCTGTAAGTACATGACCCCCGGTTTGTTTGTTGTGTTGGCAACAGTACTGCGATCTATGTTTCCCATTATGTCCATATTTTGCTTATAATCTTGTAACCTTCAAGCTTGGTTTACTTGCCTTTTTTGTTTTCTACAAATGGATCGGCGTTGGAGCAATATTATCTCCCTCCTTTTTCAGTAATGGAGCTTATGCCATATGGTGACCTCTTGAACTTTCTGAAAAAGCGCGGAATGACCCTTGGGATGGCCGATCTTCTCAGAATGGGGCAGGACGCAGCCAAAGGGATGACCTACCTTGAGTCTAAAAATACAATTCACAGAGATTTGGCTGCGAGGAATGTTTTAGTGGGTGAAAATTACGTTGCTAAGATTTCCGACTTTGGAATGTCAAGAGAGGAAGACGAAGAAGGTGAGAGGTCACAGGTCATAGGTCATAGTAACAAATGCCAAAGGTCATAGTAAACAATTAAAAGCTTGGAGATAAATTTCTTTTAAATCTACACTCGTGACCAAACTCCTTGGCATTGATTTGAAAATTTAGCATGCTTAAAGCTGTCCTCAAGAAAAATGGGGACATTCAAATTCTACCCCCCCCCCCCCCCCCTACTACATTTACCCTGAAGCACAATCCCTAGGAAACTGATTGGGACTAGGAGCTACGCATTCTACTTGTAATTAAATTATTTTAATGAGCAATACTTTGTAGATTTTTCTCTGCCCAGTTTTTCTAGTAGAGTATAGTTGTTAAATTTAATGCAGGTTTTTATTTAATATTATGAACAGATTTTACATGATTAGCAATTTGACATGATTGTAGAAATTATGCTTTATCCAATCTTAGTCAGAATTTATCTTAATAAATGTTATTTTGGTAGGAATTTATCAAATTCAAACGACAAAAGAGATTCCCATAAAATGGACAGCACCAGAAGTGTGGCATTACCAAACATATACATCGAAATCTGATGTTTGGAGTTTCGGTGTTTTGCTATGGGAAATATTTTCAATCGGAAATGTTCCGTATCCTGGCTGGAATAACAGGGTAATGATGTTATGCTATTTTTTAATAAATGGGTATACAGTGCAATGAAATACAATGTTTTGATATGCAACAGATATAATAAAAAGCAACACAATTCTATACATTGCAATCTGAATGCAATACAATACAACCTCGATACAATACAATCAAGATAAGATAAGATTTAATTTATCTTGATACAATCAAATACAATGCAATACAATACAATATAATACAAAACAGTACAATACAAACAACATAAAGCAATACAAAATAATGCAATGCAATACAATACAATATAATACAATACAATACAATACAATACAATACAATGCAATAACAACACAATTCTATACAATGATTTTTGAATGCAATATGATAGAGCATCGATATATAGAATACAATACAATGCAATACAATGCAATACAATACAATACAATACAATGCAACTTAATACAGTACAATGCAACACAATACAATACAATACAATACAATACAATACAATAAAATATAATACAATACAATGCAACACAGTACAATGCAATGCAATACAATGCAACTTAATACAGTACAATGCAACACAATACAGTACAATGCAATACAATACAATACAATGCAATACAATACAAAACTATACAACACTATGTAGTACAATCTGAAGTTAAATGGTTTTGACATGTTAATATTGAAAGTCATCCTGAATGACTTTTTGTCATCGCGCACTGAGGAAGAATTTGGAAGTTTATTGATGTATTGCTTTCATTTTTGCAGAGAACTCGAGAAATGATTGAAACGGGATACCGAATGCCGATGCCAAGCGGAACCCCTGGTAAAATTTACGAAGTTATGAAAAAATGTTGGTTATATGATCATTTGCAGCGACCGAGCTTTTCAGAAATTGAGGCAGAAATGTTGTCGATAAAACCCTGAAGGCAGAGAGTGAACTGCTTAAATAGATTGCAACGTTTGCCATTTACATGAGATAGAAGCTTCCACGGCCACATTTAAATAGAAGGCCATTTACATGAGAAATTTCAACCCGCGCTGAGAATTTAATCCTTCGCTTATTTTAGTATTTGCTTCCACGGCAAATCGCAAAACGTTTTGAGATTACTTGTCGAAAATAAAGTAAACATTTCCAGCTATTCAAAGCTTTCAAGCCTTTTATATCAAATTCTAAACTCGTGTTGAAAACTCAGCCCGTGTCTAAAACTCAACCCGTGTTGAAAACTCAGCCCGTGTTGAACTCTAGGCCCGTGTTGAAAACTCAGCCCGCTTTGAAAAGTCAGCCCTTGTTGAAATCTCTGCCCGTGTTGAAATCTTAGCCCGTGTTTGACTAAACACAATTTAAATTTTTTATGTAAACGGCTTCTTGGAGAATTTTCCATTGTTTTCGTTCAAAATTTCGAACCAGAAAAGCATCTGGGGTCCGATGAAAGCTATCCCTTTAAAATATTTCACATGCTTCGAGGGATTGAATACGATTTCTAATCGTTGGATTGGTGCTTTCCATTGACGGGCTGTAACTTGAATTTTTGTGCAAGAAATCCGCTTTTCATAAATTTTTAGTTGTAGTTTGTATCAGATTAAAAGAAAATCGGTTTGAAATTATTAGCAATTAGAGATAACTGTTTCGAATATTTGGCTATAGAAGTACGTATAAAATTTTTAATCAGAATTGTGTACAATTTTTCGTATATCTAAGGTGGGTTAGACAATTTTATTAGAGTAATTTCTTAATTTCAGCAAATTCTGTATTTTTAGTTTCCAGTTACTCAAACAGAGTCCATTTGTACCTTTCATATCGTATTTTTGTACAGCTTATCGTAGAATAGAAACGTATTTTTATGACGTCAACAAAGTTGCTAATTTCCAATCTCCTTACTCCATATGCCCACTGATACAATATGTTTTGCTGTTTAAGCATAGTGTTTAGAATCTAGAAAAATGGACCTTCGACCGTTTATCACTCTCCCCCTATGAGACTTACCCCTCCCAGATAGAAGGGACCAGCAGCTTTCAAAGATGAGCACTATAAACCCCCATTAAGTATATAACCCGCCCTTGCAAGAACCCCAAGCCCCTATAAGAACAAATCAACCCTCTTGTTGTTCTCTATTCAATGATGATAATTCATCATTTGCTGCAATCGCAAAGCAATGCTGCATTTAAAACTTTATTCTTGTATATAAACGAGCTTTGCATATCAAATGTTTAACGTAAGAATGATTTGCTTTTTTGTGTTGCTATAGTCCTTTTTATAAATCTCTTGCTTATTTCTAAATTATAGTCCATGCGAGAAAATATACTCTTTGGGTTCTGTCATGCTCTTCATATGTCGTACCCTGGGTTCCAGAGCGTCAGTGTCTGGAAATAGGAAACAGGGCGTCGAGCCTCTCTTCTCTCCTCCTCCGCCATCTCCCGCAACCCCCTATTTCCTCGACACTGACGCTCTGGAACCCAGGGTACATGTGTCGATGCGAAGAAGAAACAATGGATACAATTTTTTGAATAAGAAATTTTGATCGGCATTAAGTACGAAAGGCTTTTTAACTTGGCATCCAAATTTTGACGCTTTAGTTCTAAAAGTCTTTTAGTTAGTTTCTTATTTCGAGGTCTCAAAATACCTTATTGTTTTGAAGTTGAGATCGTCAGGAAAGTATCATCTTTCAAAAATGGAAATTTTAAACTTTCTTAATATTCTCGAGTCTAGTGCTAAAGTTTCTAGAATTTTTTGCCGTCCTAGCACTATTCAATAAACCAGTTTCTTATGAATAAAAAGAAGTGTACCCGAGGCTGTTTTTGCGTGAACTGAACGCAAGGAGGAGGTAGAACATACAGTAAAGTATATTTAAGAGTTCGAGAGGGGGGGGACACAGGGGAGTACCGACCTCGAAATCCATTGCAGCGATTTAAAATAAAAGTGAATGATCAGTTGCCTAATGATTGCATTAAGCGTGAACTCGGAATGGCAACCTCGAACCATCCTGTTCTATACACCAATATTCTTAAGCAAAGGTGCGTATATTTTCACTGAAAAATACGGAACACTTTAGACTAATGGGCTTCTTTAAATCAAAAACAAATTTTTAAATTTTCAAAACTTTTTAAGAATTGGTTTTGAATTGATCTCGAAATTTAAAAAAAAGGCACTGAAATTTTAAATCAAATTTTGAAGTCTCCAGAAAATTTCAAGGACCACCATCTCGATAATCTTTCTGTATCGAATAAATTTTAAAGGTTTGTCTCTTCCGCCATTTTGGCGGCCAGACGGCTACTGGAACAAAGATCGGCGGCTAGAGGCCGAGGCTGTAGACTTCAGGGATCAAGCTGGGCGCGAGGCCCCAGACAGTAATTTGGGGATTCCCATTTTTGAAAGCTAACCGCCTTTTGAAACACTGTTTTTGATGTCTTCCCCAATTTCTAACTAAGATGGCGTCGTAAGGAAACAAAGTCTGTGAGTACACAACTTGATTGTCGATATCCATTTGCATCGTAAAATCTACTGAAGAAATTACCTTGAAAATCATATAAAATAATTTTATTATCTTTTTTATACATTAATTTTTTGATAGTTTAGTATTCCGATTGCAAAGAGCTGACTTTTAGTTACCGGCCTACGATATGAAATTTTATGCCGCCTTTAGCAAATTTGTCGCCAGAAACGTCTATTTTAAACGCAAATCATAAGTTATAGGTGAGCTGGTTATTGTAAAATGTTATGGTGGTGTTGCTTAATTGTTAAAAGCTACTTTTTATATAACTTTGAATGAAAATAGGCCTAAAATCGTCAATGAGTGCTACTTCTTTTCCTTCCTTTTCCCCTAATGTTTTTGCGGGTCCTTCTGATTAACGAACGCTTCACAATTTGAATGTTGGGGTTTTGTTTTCGTCACGAAAAATGAGCAATGCAGTATCAGATAAGTCAACTTTATTTTATAATTGTGAGCTTGCCTATCTTGGTTATTTATCACGAAGCCTTGACAATATAAATCACGAGCTTCTCCGAAAAGTCCCCGTTTTGCAAGGGGCCTCTGGAGCAAACTTATGCCAGCCCTTCGTGACGTGATTCACATGATCTCCTTCATAAGTTTTCATTGATATCTCGGTAAAGGTTTCATAAAACCTTGCATTCTCGTTAATTTTGAATGAAATTATTGTAATAAGTTGTAATCCTTTTCGCGATGTTTTGACTTCCCCGTTTTGTGATTACCATACTACGGATCAAAATCTATAAGAAAAGCTAGGCGTGTTATATTACCAACAATTCCACATTTTTTATTTAATATCTTAATTTTTTAAGCAAAACCATTTATTTCGTTATTTTTATGAACAACCCTTTGATTTTTTTATGTATAAGAAACATTTTACATGATTGGCATTTTATGTTATTTTGCGCTGAAAATCGATTTAGTTTAAACAAAAATCTGAACAGTTCATGATAGTTTTCAAGGGATTATTTTGTTTTTAGGTGTTAAAAGAAAGTTTGTTAAAATTTGGATCTGATTTTAACTTTCTAGAGGCACAAATTAAAATATTAGAAAATAGTTGATAGCTTGATTTCTGCATAAAACATCAAATTGTCTCAAAGATTGAAGATTTCAGTCAAATTTTTGTCTATAAACTCTTCTACTTAGAAATATTTAAACTTTAATTGTAGCTGATAGTTTTGATAGAATAGCTCAGTCTTGCTGGTGTCTTCAAATTGTTTATTTTCTGTTTCAGGTTCCGAGTTCTGAAGTAATTGTTTGTAACCATGAAGCGCTCACACCCTGAGGATCAAGAAAATGTCTATCCTGGTAGTAGGAGAGCTGCACCCCAGTTTAGTCACTTGGCTCCTGGTGCACCTGTCAACCGGGGACACCATTTTGAAAGGGTATCAGAAGTGACAAGGCCACCATTTTCAGTGGCTCATCTGCCAAGCGGGCCAGGGTAAGTTATCTTAAATACCTTGTAGATAGTGAATAAAAAGGGAGACATTTACTTAAGAATCCAAAATTAGAATCAAACAGAACTTAAAAACTATGTCAGGAAATGTGAATTTTTGAAGAGATACATATATATCTTCAGTTTGGTTTTGAAACAAATATGGCCACTTGGTCAAATATTTGAGAAGTGGGGCAGGCAAGCCTATTGTTTTGATAAGATTATGTCACATTTGTCTATTAATTTTTAACAAGAGACCATTGTCTTAAAAATCTCAGGGGAGAGGGCGGAATGCCCACCTTTTCTCCAGTTGTCTGCCATTGTTTTGAACCTCTAAGAACGTTTCCCATTATTTCAAAATATGACCTAAAGACTTGAACTGCCTAGAAGAATGGTCAGAGAATCAGCAGTTTTAAGTTTAAAAACATCGCAACTATCAGTTTAGTTAATAAAATAAGAATATTTTGCATAATTATTGGTCTAGAAACTTGGAGTAACAATAAGGACCAAGGTTTTCATTGACAGCATAGTCAAATTTTGCAAAGAGTGATAAAACTTGTCAAGACTGCCTTTTTGTTAACTCATGTTTATATTACAATTTGTAATGTTATTTTTTCATTTATCTCTCAACTTTTCTCTTTCTTTTCCCTCTTCATTCTTTTATTTCTTAATCCTTCCATATATTTATCTTCTCTCTTTGCCTGTTCCTTTTTCTTTTTCCAGCAGTTTGTTTCTATTCAAATTTAATTGCACCATTGTCTCTCTTTTCTTTAATCTTTTTCTTACAATTCCCTTTTCTGATGTTGCTAGCCTGTTTGTTTTCAAACATGATTATATCAATAATTTTGCACAAAATCCATTTCTAATGCTGTTGACATATTGAATCTTGTTTCCAGAGGCACACAAGGAGGCCAATCTTCAGCTCCTGGAATGCACCCACATCCACCACAGCAAACTGTCCATGTGCAGGTAAAATTTCACCTCTAAAACTAATTTTTCATTTATCAGTTCACAGTAAAGCTTAGTTGTCCTTGCAGTCGACTCAGAGTAGTTTGAAAGCTTCTTGTTTTGTATATATTATTTAGGAAAAATTCACTTTCACAGGCCTGGCCATTTGAGGAGAGCCATAGCTCTTGCTCCCCTTCAGGCTCTCCTCAAACGCTGGAGGGGAGCTAGAGATTGCTCTCCTAAATTGTTCTAAAAAGCAAATTTGCTCTCCTTGAAATCAATTTTTCCTTTGTTTCTATTCTTATAGCTCACCTGAATACTTCTAGGAGAGCTGTTTGCTGCTCCCCTGTTAAAAGTCTTACGGCCAGACCTGCTTTCATCAGATAGTTACTTTAGCAAAAATTTGACCTTTGAGCAAATCATTGGCGACCATAATTGCCATTGCTGGTATCAGATCTTGATGATTATCTCTCCTTCCTTAGTGAAATATCGATATTTCGATAAGCAAGTCCCAAATAGTTATTTCATGTATATATTTTACAAGATTTCTGTATCTTATGGCCACAAAATACTTGTTTTTCATGTTCTGATGTTTTTCTTTTGCTAGACTCCGTTCCCCCATGGCCAAGGTGCTGTTAGTTCACAGGTTGCAGGTCAGCAACACTTTCAAAGGTTAAAGGTGAGTTTATTCCAGGTTTTTTGACTTCATTATTTTGCGAGAATGAAGACAATCTTTGTTTACATTGTTTATACCTGTGTGCTACTTTACTGTGTTTAGAAGTTAGAAAAACTGTATATCAAGATGGGCTTGTTATCAATGAGCTGGCTGATGCTTAGAATTTATTCAGCTCACATCCCAATTTAGCTCCCTGTTTATCATACCAAAAAATTATTTGAAAAAATACAGGAGCTCTTTTCTGGTGTGCTCTTAATACTTGCAGATAGCCCACATAATTCCTACCCTATCCTCTCTCAAGCAGACAATGCTTTTCAGACATAAACAGTCTTTCTAGCAGATTGAAACAGCCTTCCCAAATCAAGCTTTCTACCTTGCAGCCACACTATCATCTTGAAACAATCCTCAAAATTTTGTATGCCTCTACTTCACGCAAACCTTGAAACCTTTTATATTCACAAACACACTTTTTATAAGAATAATTTTCACTGAGTTTCATATTCTTAAAAATATGTGATTATGAGCCTAAAATGATGTGAAATCATTCTTAACATGTGAATTTGGTAAGATTCGAGAAAGAAAGTTCAAGTCCTTGTTACTGTGTTTCTTTTTTACAAAAAAAATGTAGTAAACGAAATACAAAACACCATTGTGTAGACAAAAGGAGTTCGTTTTCTCTCTTGGACTCCAGTGGTAATTTTCTTTAGGCTCGCGCCACTGATTGGTCAACTATACCGGTCTTGTGCTTGCGTTTTTCTGATCGGCCTATTTCGATCCACAACTGGGTATATATTTTTTATCTTGTTCTTTCGGACCCTTATTCTGACGTTTTATGCTCTGATGAGTGTCAGACGAAAAAACTTTTAGTATGTTGTAAAATGTTTGCTTTTTTCAAAGCAATTTTCAAATTCTATAACGCAAAAAAATTGTTGGAAATACAAAACACAAAACAAACTTGATGACTGCTCCTCAAACTCTTTTTTGTAAAATTCATGTTTTTGCCTTCTTTTCTCAACAAACTCGAACAAATAAAAAGTCAAACAAATTTTTATGAAATTTGAACCTGGTAATTATTCTTAATAGATCTTTAAATTTCACAACTTTCAACCCCAAATATTCTTATCAAATGTATAATTTTTATAATAGTGTGTAGAGATTTTTGTATAAAAACAAATTTTAACAATTTATTTCTATTCCCAAAGGTCGAAGACGCCTTGTCCTACTTAGATCAAGTGAAACTCCAATTCGGGACGCAGCCCCAAGTGTATAACGAGTTTCTTGACATAATGAAAGAATTCAAATCCCAAACGTATGAACTATTTTTATTCTAATCATCTTTTATTATTTTATTCAATATTTTGTATTTCATTTTTCAAGAACATTTTTCTTAACAACGAAATGGAAGTGAGCTGCTGGTACTGCCTCCTCCGTGAAAGCAAACCCTTTCCCAACATTGAATTTCTGTAGGCACCAATGCTTTTATCTCTTGTTTATAGAATCGATACACCTGGAGTCATAAGTCGCGTATCAACCCTGTTTAAGGGACACCCGGAATTAATCGTTGGCTTCAACACGTTCTTACCCCCTGGTTACAAAATAGAAGTCACTGACGGAGACTCAAACACAATCAGCTTTCATGGGCCTGGGACCAACAATGTCCAGACCATAATTCCAAGCGTGACGCCGACTCTGCCATCCCAGGCTTCCAAGGTAAGACCTTGGAATTTGTCAGAATCTATCGTTGTTGTTCTTATGTTCCGAGGCATTCTGGCAAATCTTTAAAGGCTCTTGCGTAACCAGCATGCTTTGCGACCAAATTTTCAAAACCGGCCTAATATTGTACTGCAATAAAATAGAAAACACAATCAATTTCTCAAGATAGCAGCCGCTAAGCATGGCAATTACGCAAGAGCCTTAAAGGCGTTCAATGTTTGCAAGGAAAGGTTCTAACCTTCAGAACAGATAAGTTGAAAAGGCTCTAAATTTTGTTAGAGACGGAAAATTTTAAATGTTTTTATGTTAAAACTAATTTCCATTAAAGGATTCTTATGTTAAAACTGATGTTGAAAAATCTCTTTACGAAATCCAAGGGTTTCTTAATTTCGTGATATAAAGACTGTTAATTTCAGTTGGGAAAGATTTTCAGTAAGAAATTTGGTAATTTCGATTTTTCACTTACGAGAGCTTCTAAATTTCATTGAGAACTTGTTTTGAATTTCAACACAGAAAGATTGTAAAGAAATATTGTGAATATGTACTTTATTTTTGGACTAGTGCTTTACTTACTAATGCTGTGTCGTGAATTCTTTTTAAGAATGCAAAATTTCTGTTGACATTTTCACTTGCTGCATGCGTTGGTAAAAATCGAAAAAAATTTTACAAAATCGAAAATTTAAAGAACATGTTTAGCTTAGAGTATCACTGTATTTAGAATTGTTTCTGGCTGAACTTCTATTAACAAAACAGATCTAGGTTTAGCAAAATTTGAGAATGGCTTGTCAGTTTTCTTAGATATAGCCCTTAAAATTCTTGCGAAGGTAGGTGTTTGGTCCCATTTATGTGGAGATGTTTTAGGCCATATGTCTGATATCATTTACAGTAAGGTTCTCTGTTCACTTCTAGCCGCATGCGCCACAGAATGCCGCCGCTGGTCAATCATCATCATTCTCACAGCATCAGCAACAACAACAACAATCAACACCATCTGCAAATTCAAGTGCTCCTTCACAGCCGTCATCTCAGCAATCAGTGCCTAAACAGCAACAACAGCAGTCACAGTCTCAGCAAGCACCATCGCAGCAACAGTCGCAAAGCGGACAGGGACTGTCATCCCCAGGTGCAAGCAGTGGTAGTGGGCAGTCACAGACACAGGTAAACAAGGTAGATATTAGAGGAAATTTTCGTATTTATTGTTAGGCCTATAGTAAACAGTGATATTTGTGGACCATCGACCGTAGCAATTTCTTAATAGCTAAGCCACAAAGCCCAAACTCACACACAATTTTACGTTACCTAACAAAGCTATCTTTGTTTCCATTGTTTTGTTCTCACGCCATTGTTTCAGCCAAAACCAGCTTACTTGTGCACACTTTGTCTCCTGTTGTTTGTCATTGGCCTCAAGGCTTTTTCTCGTTGTCTGGTAGTCTGACTGTAAATGAATTGATACTTCTGACGTATGTCTGTAATGAAGAAACATTGTTTTTAGGCCCAGCACCATGCTATCAACTATGTGACAAAGATAAAGGTGGGTTTATATAATTATTATAATAATATTATCCATCAATATTAATCTTGATAATTTGTAATGTTATTATTGTACTGTGTTATGATGTAGTCTTGATGAAAGTCGACATAGTTAAAATTGTCAGATTCGTGTCCAATTTTACGATGTCTTTGAGAAGATATCTCTTTGCCGTAGCAAGTATTTTGCGCTTTTAAGAATCGCCTTCTGGGTAAAATTTTTGGTATATGTTCATTCTAGATGTACAGATTTGAATAATGTGTTCTCTAGCGAGACTATTTCAATATTTTGGCCGCAAAACTGTGAATGCCTTTAGGCCTGTCTGGACCACAAGTGGCCCTAGAAATGAATTATGGTTTTGTTAAGCCCTGTATGCCGGGGAGAAATATTAGTATTCGTTTTATTTAATTTATTTTGAATTACATTGGATTCTCGTCGCCGTTTTACGTTGTTTCTGAATTTTATATTTGTATCTATACTAATTGCAAGATTCACAGAATCTGGCGGACAGCCTATCCTGCGGTTCTTATTTCTTACACATGGTTTTAAAATCTTTTGAAAAACTTGTGCGTATTTTGCTGTCTTTGTTTATCGCCTTGAAGTCATAAAAAACTTTTCTTTTGCAGAATCGCTTCCAAGGCCAGCCAGAGGTTTACCAAAAGTTTTTGGATATTCTGAACAATTATCAGACCGAACAGAAAAATATCAAGGAGGTTAGAATTCGATTTTAACTTCTCTGACCATAATCTCATGCAGATACATTGCTGGTCATATACTGTAAAATACCATTTGTGTCTAACAAAAAACTAGCTCCAAAAATTCATTTCTTATTAAAATGGAATATTTAAAAATTTTAAAGGGAATGGAGCTTTGATTCTTCGACAAAATCACTTTCTGTTTTAAGGTTTCAGAATGTGATTTGCCTAAGGTTATCCCGGGTGAATTGTTCCAAGTCTGGTTTTTAACATAAAGGGTGGAAGGTTAGTTCAAAGACCAGATTTCAAAGGCCAGAGTTCAAAGGCTCAAAGGCCAGAGTTCAAAGGCCAGAGCTCAAAATGTCTATTCACTGTGTAAAGGTCAATTCAGCCGTGTTTGAAGATTATCAGAAGTACTTTTTCTGACAAATGACTTGAATAATTTCAACATTCTATAACTTTTATCATCATTTCATGGTAAATATTTTGTCTCCTTTCTTCACAGAATGCCCTGGACAATTTTGGGCGTGCACTTTCAGATCAAGAGGTACATGGCTAATGTTTTGGGTAGCTTTTGCTATTATGACCATGAAACTATTAGGACTGTGTTTTGTGGTGGTTCTTGTCTTTCGTTCTCTGTTGACAGGTGTTTGAAAAAGTCATTTCACAAGATACATCCTTAGCAATAACTGCTGTTTACCAAAGACGTTAGCAGTTACTGTTTTTTGCCAAAGACGTTAACAATTACTGTTTTTTGCCAAAAAATAGTACTTTTCTTTTTTTATGAGTTTTTGTCCTTGCCTTTTCACTTATTTTGCATTAATTATTAATCCACAGGTGTTTTCTAAAGAAGGAAAATTGGCAAATGAGGTACGTGAATGACTTTTGGAACATGTCAATCTCAATTTATTATATAGATTTCTACCACAAGAAGCTTGGCTTTTAAATACGATTAAATGCACCTTACCCCGTCTCCATCTCCGTAATAGGCTCTGCAGCGCAAAAGGGGTTGAGAATTAGTCATAAGTTTCCGATTGGATACGTAACAATAGGTCTATTGTATAGTCCAACCAATCGGAAATTTAGATGGCCATCGAAATGCGTCGGAACAAAGTGCCTTTAATGATTGACAGATCTGATTGACTGACAGATGAGCGTTGGCACTTAGGCCGTCACATGGCAGGCCTTGTTTGGGGGAAGGGCGGTGAACTAGAAATTCACCCGATTAAGAATGTTTTTGCCTGTGTACAATTGTACATTTGTCAGGGTAACAACCTGTGTACAATTGGTAGATTTTGGATGGCATTTATTGAACAACTGTGTTTAGTTCATATAGATTTGACAGTCTTTGATTGTTAGATAATAAATGATTGATTGGTAGTAACGAATTGATCGACAGTAAAGGGTTTTTAATTAACAGTAGTCGATTGATTGACAGTTACTTATTGTTTTGCTGCAACTTGATTGATTGATACTAGCGAATTGATTGACAGCAACTTCATTGATTGACAGTAGTGGATTGATTGACAGCAACTTTATTGATTGACAGTAGTGGATTGATTAACAATAACTAGTTGATTGACAGTATCTGCTTTCTTTTTCGTAGGTTTACCAACAAGTGGCAAAGCTGTTTCAGAACCAAGAAGATCTACTCCAAGAGTTCAGCCAGTTTCTCCCAGATGCAAGTGGATCCACTAACCTGAGCATATCACAAGCTGTGCCAATGAGGGACAATTCTTCATCATCATACATGCCTCCGAGCAAAAAGATCTCAAGTAAGTCGAGTTTATCTTACCATACAATAAATATCAACACAGCTGATACCTGCTGTCTCGAAATTCTCGTATTACGACTTTCGCTATCTAGGTTCGAAAATTTGAAATGCTTAATGACATGCTAGGCCAAAGCCATTGGATTGTACCTAGCTCTACGATGTGTAATTCCAAAACTGTCTTGGTAGCTTTTGGAATGACGTCACGATACTTTGCTAGGCCCATTCCTCCTACATTCACACTTTGCAAGCGATCACCTCTCTGTTTCTTTCTAGTGACGTCAGGTATGGTGAAACAGAAACAACAAACAAAAAAGATCACCTCAGCTCCACTGACACCAACCCTAAAACCCGAACCAATGGACACAGATTCTAAGGATGGCTCAGAGAAAATGCCTACAAAGGTGACAATTTTATCTTGTTTTGCTTGAAAAATTCATAGAAAGCTGAGAAGGATTTCATTGTAGCAAATATGAAACACCGCAATACGCCGAGAATAAACAACAATAAATACACGTAAATCAGCGAAGGCTTCACTGATTTACGACTTTTCGCCGCAAAAACTCCTTGGAGCCCGTCGAGCAGCCTGCTACAGTGACCTTTTCTTCATTCACACAAAGATTTCATTGTGTCATTTTGTCAGTTTCATACCTCCTTTTTCGCCTAAGTATATTGCTCTGGTTCTTTCATTTACCTAAGTAACGAGTCAATCAATTTAGTACTTCGAGTCAGATTTGGTTACGAGTCGATTTGATGCCACTGTTTTAAAGACAAAAAGAGACCTTATGTCTGACGCGAGGAAATAACACGTTTCTTGTAATCGAGGCTTAGTTATCCATTCTGAGGCTGAGGAATTTCGATTTTGTTACAGAAGAAGCACCGATCTGCCCTGAAGGATGTCTCCCTCGCAGAGGCTGTGAAGCATGGCTCCTTTAGCGAATTTGCTTTCTTTAACAAGGTACTGTATGCATACTGAGTCAATTAATATTCTTTTTTATCTAAGAAACAATTTTTTCACACTTTTGCAAGGACATTTATTAGGATCAGTCCTGTTTGCACAGAAACATTTCGTTTGCATTAAAAAGCCTTTTTTCAATGGCTTACTTTGATTTAGGTAGAGATTTAGCTGACGTAACCTTTAGGCCCGAATTAAATGTCATCGAGAATGAAGACTGCAAGGCTCTGGTTACACGATACCGCTATTCAGATAAATAAAGTAACTATTTCCATCTACGCGTCTACGTTAAAGGAGAACGCAAATGAATTAAGATATCGTGACGTTTTCTGTCTCATTCTGTCTGTCAAGTCCTTGTCTCGTTTTCAAGTTATAGCGCTTTGTTGCCATAGGTACGCAAGGCCTTGAAGAGTCAGGAGGTGTATGAGAATTTCCTTCGCTGCCTCGCATTGTTCAACCAGGAAGTGGTTTCGAGGCTAGAGCTTGTTCAGCTCATGACTAACTTCCTTGGGTACGTATGCTTGTTTTTCATAATTTTCAGACCTATCCCCCGTAATTGAACACATTATTTCTGTATTAAACACGATGTTTGGTGACAAGAAAAGGGGGTTTGTCTCTTCCATTAATGGGCTTTGTTTGTCTACAAAATAAACAGAATTTTCGAACGAAAGACATAAAGATTTTTAAATTTTTGTTTCTTAAAGCATGATATCCCGACAGATGATCGCTTTCGTTAACAAATTATCTGCAGAATGTTTTTAATTGGTTAACGCTCAGAACTAGCTCTTCGTTGTCGATTAATCCAGCCAATGGAACTCAAGGTGACCACTGCAGTTCGTTGGGACATTGTGTCTTTGAACTTCCCTATTAGGGTCATTTGTCACAAATTTGTTAGGATAATTATTGATACGAGCACTATCCTCTTTCTGAGGGATATAACCTCCTTTCAAATTTCACCATGGATGTTTCTCGAAGTTTAAGACAAACCCTGAAGAATCTTTACATTACTGTAAATTGCTTTTGTCTCTTCTGTAAACATAGATTCATTTCACATTTTCTTGTCAAAAAATGAACTAAATTCATTCTTGCAGGAAATTTCCGGACCTTTTTACTTGGTTCAAAACTTTTCTTGGCTACAAAGAGAATCAGCCAATGGAACCGATGTCCGGATTCAAAGACAGAGGAACCGGTGGAGAATTGGCCCATCTGGAACTAGGTACTTGTTCTGTTTTTGTTTACACAACCCTTTGATACCTCTACGATGACCCCTTAAGCCAACAGCCAAATCATTTTCTACAACCCTAAACTAGACCCCTCAATTACCCGCACCACATCCCCATCAAAACTCCTCTACACCGCCATTATACCCGAATAGCACTTTTCTCTATGCTTCTTTCACTATCTTCCTTTATCCCTAAACTACAATCCCTTGTTACCCTACTGCACTTCCACTACACCCTCAACTATACCCCAAGCCAGAGCTCCCCTTTACCTCAACCAAAATTTCTGTAGGCTCCTTTTGCTACTTTCTACATCCCTAAGCTACAACCTCTTTTACACCCACTTCACCCCACTACAACCCCTCAACAACCCCTCAACTACACCCCATCACAGCCTCTCTTCACCCCCACTGCACCCCAACCAAAACTTCCCTATGCCCTTTACTATTGTTCTGTATCTCTAAACTACAAGTCTTTTTAACCCCACTACACTCCCTTTACACTTCTCTTAAGCCCCACTACACCCCACAACAACCCTCTACAACAACCTGTCAGTGACTCCAAATGCCCAACTCTGGCAAAGCAATAGGAGCTGCCCCCTTTTCTATGCACTATATAGGGCCCTGTTAGATTTCCATTTTTTAACGTTCTTAACAGTAAAACGAGTTAAACATTTGTAAATTGCTGTTTAAGTTTCTTCTGTATCGAACTTTGATGTACCTGGCTAACCATCTTATCTTGGTTGGATTCTAAACCAGATTAATTTGATTCCATTGAAGATTATGCCACTTGCAAACGCAGCGGGGCAAGTTACAGAGCTCTGCCCCAGAGTTACAACCAACCTAAGTGCACAGGCAGAAGCCAATTATGCAGGGAAGTCTTGAACGACGTTTGGGTCTCATTGCCTTCTTGGTCAGAAGACACCCAGTTTCCAGGCACAAGGAAGACGCAATATGAGGAGTATATTTACAAGTAAGACCGTGTTTTGGTTCGCATATTAAACATTGTATATGGTTTACTGCAATTCCACTGGTCTTTTGAACGTATTGTGGTTTTTAATTTCTCGTCTACGGTTCGACTGTTTGCTAACATAAACAGGTTACCGTTTGATGAAAAGAATGTTTAGTTCACTATATAACTTGTAATGGAAATGCTGTCTTATTTTCTATACAAACGTTTAAACAGTTTACTAGTGTAAACAAGTTACCGTTTGACAAAAGAAACGTTTGGTTCACAAACTATCTGATACAAATTCTAACTCGCTGTTTGCTACACTGATAGTCTAACTATTTTCATTTATAAACAGTTTGAAATCGTACGGTTTAGTTCACTATCTTTCTTATGAAATTTCTTACACGCTGTTTGTTATACAAATGGTTTGACTGTTTGCATTCCTAAACAATTGGTCGTTTGAAAAACGTACTGTCTAGTTAACTAACTTTTTAAAAAGAATTGCTTTCTACCTGTTTGCTATGCAAATGGTTTTTCAATTTGTGTTCTTAAACAATTTAAAGTTTGAAAAACATACTGTTTCGTTGCCTATCTTTCTTATGGAAAAGCTTGCTTGCTGTTTTCTATACAAATAGTTTGTCATTATGTATTCTTAAACTAGTTACCGTTTGAAAAAACGTTTGGTTCACCTACTTTCTGTTAGAATGACTACAAGGACTACTCACTGTTTGCCAAACAAATAGTTTAATAGTTTACATACTTAAACAGCGAGCTGTTTGAAAAACGTACTGGTTGATTCAATAACCTCCCGAATGAATAACTTGGTATGTGAATCGGTGTTTGACAAACAAATGGTTTAGACACTAAGTGTTTGATTCGGTAGCTTTCTGAAAGAGTAACTATGTGGATGAAGCGCTGTTTAACAAACAAATGTTTCGATTGTTTTCCTGCTCGGAAAATCCGACCTGCTGTTTGATTTACTGTTTTGATATCCGACAAACATATAACTAGACTAAACGTTTAATAAAAATATTTTGCATGGTAATTCCTTTCATAATCTTATTGACCATTTTACATAATAACTGTTATCCTATTTTTCACAGTTTCCTTCATTTGTGTGACCCCCTGATAATAATCTTATTTATACTTGATCGAAATAGAATTAAGGAATAAATTGGGAGGTAGCTATAATATTTGTTTTTCTTTGTAGATGTGAAGATGAGAGGTTTGAGGTTTGTCAACAAAGCTGTTTTGTTCGAGTGTACTTCTTATAAGGTCGCAAAATTTCTCCCAGCTCCTCTTCAAGTTTCTTCAAATTCACAATTCTCCATTCTCTAAAATCACCTCCCAACCTAAATTCCTTCACCCAGTCAATCAACGTGTTTAGTCCCGAGAGGTGGTTTGTATTCTTTTCAATCTGAACACGACAATAAGCTGACAATTTATGCATCCCCATTCATGTCAATAGGCCTGTGGACCAGGACCACCAGGTTCTACCTGAATATGTCCTGGAAAGTTGGAGTACGATTCATTTCTTGTTTTCTAAAAATATTTACCACAAAATATTTGACATATTTCCTTTCCTGTCATCTTGCTAGCAAAATCCTAATTACGTCATCAATCCCCAGGCCCCGAACAGCTGTCAGAGGGTCTACCTTCCTCCTCCTTCTAAGCCCTGACGTACTCCCAAGGGTGGACAATTCGGTCTCCCGCCCACCTGGAACGACCTGTTTTATCTGCAGGGAATCGCTTATCGTTACACAGGGTAACCGCCGGATGACCAAATTTTTACTGGAATTGTTCAGCCTTGTCGCCAGAGTGCTCTATTTAGAGACCTCAAGCCATATGCAGAAGACCACAAAAAGAGCTGCTAGTCTCCCACCTCTTTACCGGAATTGCCCCCCCCCCGATACTTATACCAGCCACTATAAATTGCTATGACCCATCCTATCTTGTTCTTTCCAGCTTGATATAGTTATTGAGACGAATCTCGCTGCCATCAAGTCACTAGAGGCAATCCACAAGAAGCTTTTCAGGTATGGCAGTCTAAGGTATGAACTTTTTGACATAGAGATAGGTATGTTTTTAACGAGGCATTATTTAACGGCACTGTCTATTACCACAACGTCATTGTCACAGGTATAAATTCAATTCAATCAAATCCAGATTCAACTCGTTTACGATTCAATTCATTTTCTTTTTGGTCCAGAAATATTTCATGCAATTTTGTTCCCCAAACAGTGACCTTGAATCAACATTTGCTTCTGTGTTAACGATTGATCTCGATTTTATTGAACGGTCCAGGTTTTATTTAAAGAGTCCATGCAAATATATCAAGCCTTGATTGAAACTTGCGTGGTTTCATCCAGTTTTGCTCATTAAATTATTTCTGTTTCGAGCGTGTGCAATGTGTTTTACTTACGGCTGTCGAGGTTCCTGAGAGTAGAGTTTTATCTTTCTGAATATGATTTTGTAGCCTATCTTTGCTCAAATTATCCACTGATCAAGGGCTTTGATAAGCCATTGCTATCGAAGAAGCTTTCCAAGAAGCACAGACGCTTGCTTTTGATGAATCGCTTCTCCCCCCTGTTGTTAGCATGTAACCTACTTGAACCCCCTCCACTTCTGAAACTTACATTTTGAAAGATGACTACCACCATAGGTGATTACTTGTGATCGCTTTTGCATGCTGATTAGAATCAATAAATCGTCTATTTGTTGTACATTATAACCAACTTAATCTTTCTCTCTGCAAAGCCATATCTCTGCAGGATATTACGAACCCAATTTACTTGTAGTATTCATGTTTAAATGCATTTTATTAACTATTATAATACACTGTTTTCTGTATTCACCGCATCTTAGCTCTAAGCCAAAATTTCTAGCAGGAATTTTAAAAAATATGAAGCCCATGAAAACATTTTTTTAGTCCCGTATTCGATATGGAACGTTGGGGAATGCGCTGTTAGGGGCGCATCGTCCTGGGCCACAGCATTGTGTGGTAGGGTGGCCAGTTCCTTTCCACGCCGCTTTTACCTCCCTAGTATGTTTGAACTAGGTACTCATTTTCAGCTGAGTGAACTGGGGGCCATCCGCGAGCCGGGATCGAACCTGGAGTGCTGGAAGGGCAGTAGAGCCCCTTAACCACTCCGCTACTGCGGCACATAAAAATATTTCACGATTTTAAGTTTATGTCATTTTTATTCCAAAATCACAATATTATAAAATTTGATGTTAATCAAACATGATCATGAATTTTCATGAGTGAAAATGACCTTCGACCTTTGCCATCTTCTACGTAAAATTACATTGATCTTTGGCCTTTGATTCCTCCATTCAGAATGTCATATGAAGATCAACAGCGCTACCGATTGGATAGTTCTCTTGGTGGCAGTTCAGAGGTTATCTGCAAAAAGGCCATTTACAGGTAACAGCGTGCATAGGCCGCTTATTTGTTGTATAAACTGATTTTGAGTTGGGGGAGGGGTATCTGAGAATGGAAACCTCAGGACAGAGTAGCGTAACAACAATCTGAATCCCCTGGTGTTCTTCTGGGGTCCCAGCCTGGTCGTGAAAATCTTGAAGAAATCAAGCACAAAACAGCTCGATATGTAACGCCAAAATTTGTTTAAGATGAAGTTCTAAGATTGAGCAAAACAAGATTTAGTTAAACTGGAATAAAACTGGAGCAAATGATAATTTTTAGTTTTTTTCAGATTCTGATAGCTTTATTGGAAGTATTCCACTTTCCTACAAAACAATACTTACCTTGTATTTATGTATTCTTAGATATGTCTGAAGTTTTACTCTGGGACAAAAGTTAGACCTAGCTTTGGATTCTTGAACGATCTATATATATTGGACCTATAAATTTTCATTTTCATAGAAAAACGTTTGAAATTGACAAAATTATAAATTATTCTTAAATTTATTAATGCTGTGCTGAAATGAGTACAACGTAAATTACCATTCTTGTCCCTAGTCATTTTGACCTTTGGCCAAATTAACCTTTGATCTTTGAGCGAATTTGACCTTTTGTCCTATTTGACCTTTGATTTTTATTAGCAACAGACTTTTTCTCGCATGTATTGATTTTAGGTATCGTGACATCTATCCTAATCCTGTATCCTAATTGGGTGAATCTTTGCCAGCTTAATTGACGATAAACATACTCTCAAACTTTCTTCTTCGAAGCATTTAGCTGTGACTCTGCTCTGTCTTGTTTCCACAGTAGCTCTCAAAGTCAACAGTTACTTGACTTCAATCATTGGCAACATTTAAAAAAGTATTAAGAGCACACCCTATAGAATGCGACTGTAGATTGTGTATAATATTGCTGGGTTAGGTTTTATTTAGAGAATTATACCATAAACATGTTTAATATTGTAACGTTGCATAAACATTTTAACGCTATACCATATCAGTCGTTGCATAAACATTTTTAATATTGTATCATATATTTATTTAATACTAATTCTTTATAGATAGTTGGCCTTAATTAGCTTCTTTATAGCTATTAGACGTTCATTTAGTACGCCAACTTTAAACAAATTATTTATTATATATTATTATTATCATTGTAGTTACTGTCTGTTGCTAAATCTTTTCCTTTCTCATTTAGAATTTATGGTGACAAATCAGCAGAAATCATAGATGGTTTGAAGAAAACACCACATGTAGCTGTCCCATTGGTGCTCAAAAGGTTAAAGGCCAAAGATGAAGAGTGGAAGGAGGCTCAGAAACAGTTCAATAAGATTTGGAGAGAGCAAAATGAGAAATATTATTTAAAGGTAAGATGGTGTTATCTTGACCTTTTAACCCTTTAAAGCGCCAAAGATGGAACCATTTTATTTTGTTGTTGTTTTGTCTCATCCGATGTTCAGAACCATAGAAAACCCTTTCATCAAACTTTGATGATAAAATTTAACTTTGTAATGGCGAATAGACATTGAATTTCTTTATTTTCTAAGCTAGGTATTGATAAGGGTTAGCGTGATTCGCGTGAGGCTTTGTGGGATTTTTCAGAGGAGAGTGACTAGCGCGTTCAGCTTCCTTTACACGCAACACCTTATTATTGAGACAGCCAGTGGATACGTTGTTCCGTTTCAGAAAAGAGAAAAAGAAAAGGCATCTTGTAGCACACGAGATTCGCCATAGAAAGGGCCTGTTTTGTATGTTTACTTTCCCATTGTCAGTTTTCTTTTCTAATTTTCTTTGGCATAACTTTTTTATCGATAAGTGATTTATCATTGATTTCAGTCCTTGGATCATCAAGGCATCAACTTCAAACAAACGGATTACAAAGCAATGAGGTCAAAAAGCTTGATACACGAGATTGAGCAGCTCTTCGAAGAGGTATTGTCAATACACATAGTTTACTTTGCGACTCTATATCAGCTGTATGCACATCATTATCCATTTTAATCAGCCATCGTCAATAATTCTGATTTTGATCATCATCAATCATTGACATGATCTGATCCTTATCATTACCATTACCATAAATCATTCAATCCATATTATCAATCACTCAATCACTTTCGCAAATCATAGCATCAACAGTCATCGTGATCCTGACTGTGATCAGCAATCAATTAATCGCCATCATCATCATTCAACAACAATCACCATTGATAACCGTCGATCGTCATAGGCCTCTTCATGCTCATCTCTATCACCAATCATTCAATCGATCAATCGATCATTAAAGCATTAATCATCATTAACAATCGTCGCTATCACTATCAATCATGATCATTTATTTAGTACACACTTCAAACTATCATTCATTTTACCTTCAATTCCTTATTAATAATTATTTCTACCTCAACTGTAGCGGACAGATCAGGCAGAGGATGGCAATGCCGAAGTTTCTGGGCCACATTTGACCTACACTTACAAGGTATTAATTTACAAAACACAATTTATTTGAAACCTAACTCTACTCATATTGTTTAACGGTTTTATCAAACATTGTTTCAACAAAAGTTTTCTGTAGTAAAGTTTTCCCATTTTTTATTGACTCTATCTTTGGTTGATCTTTCCAGGACAAATCAATCTTGGATGACGCCGCTAGTTTGATAATTCACCACATGAAGAGACAAACAGCGATCCATCCGGATGACAAAACAAAGATCAAACATTTGTTGTACCAGTTTGTGCCAGATCTGTTTTTTGCACCAAGGTTTGTCCATTTGACTTAATCCAAGTGATACATTTTATAGCAAATATGTTTGTGAATCAGTTGACAAGGGATCGTGATAGCCGTTGCTATGTCAACTGACATAGTTCCATTTATTTTTTGACATTGCTTGAGTGAATTCCTGGTGATTCAAATATTTCATTTTTCCATGCAGCAAAGTAACTTTTTCTGTCTATACCAATTTAGATTTTATCATCTATTTTAGAACTGACCTGAGTGATGATGAAGAGAGTTCAAAGGACCAAGAAGGTGTGTTCTGTTAGCACGTTTTAAATTATCGGAAATTAAATTATTAGGAGTTAGGGATGGTGGGATTCCATTTCATGTGGTTTCGTTTCTTCCTCCGAGCCTTGTGGTTATGCTACGAATTTCTCTTATAACAATTGATTTAAAAAAAATGAATCTAAAATTCGTATTTCGTTTTGTTTTTTAGTCAAACCAGAAAGCTTTTCTGCCACTGGTGACACGGTATGTTGCTTAAATATTATCTTCTTTTCATTCGAAGTGGAAAATGAAATTTGCACTCCAGCATGGTTCCGATAACTCGAATCTCTTGGGAAACGATGAGCATGTTCTTTGTTGACTAATGCTCGAGTAATAGAGAAGGGTTTTACAAGGAAGTATTAGAGAAAGTTCAAGGGGAAAGCAAAGAAGTTGGATTTAACGAAAGTTCGAGCTACTGGAGGCTTTAACGTACTTGTGGAAGTTCAAGGGAATGCAGAAGTAGTTCGAGTTAATGAAACTTGGATTGATACGGGATAATGCTTAAAGGAATGAAAAAATTATTTAAGTTAATGGACATTTGAGTCACCGCATCATATATTCGTTATTCGTTTATTGTTGTGGATATTTGAGTTGGTGAAATATATGTGGTTTAACTTTCTGTCATTTTTTGCAGGATGATCTTTATAACCTGTTCTATGTCAACAATACTTGGTATGTTTTCTTCAGACTTCACCAGGTGAGCTGAAATACTTTGTGTTATGATTTATTGTTTGATTCACTATTGTTTGAAAATGTTAAACGAGTGGCCGTTTTTCGAGGGTTCTTTAAACGAGGTTGCTCTTAATCCCTTTGCTCGAACTAATTCTGTTTATGAAATTAAGTAACCTTATCTTTGATGGATTTACTCTGAACTCGAATCAAATTTCAAAACGGAATTTAACAGAATTTTATACTGAAGGAATTTAATGACCTTTCATGCATCCCTTTTCGTCCAATAGATGTTATGTGAGCGTCTTCTAACAATGTACGAGCTCGCAATGAAGATAGCTGAAGACGAGGCTAGAGATAAGATGCACCGAAGAGAGGGTACAGCAGTGGCACTGCGCCTCAAGCAGGCAACCACAACTGATGTGGAGGAATATTTCCCAGTATTCCTTGAGATGGTTAGGAATCTTCTGGATGGTGCGTTGAAAATTTGTCGACATTCCTTTCGTTAATTGTTATTATGCAGGACTTTCAAAAACTAAAGGGATATATTCGATAAACACATAAGTCTAATGAGTTGAACTTACATATAGAAAAACTTGGGCCTACATTTAGTTCGACGTAGGCCAATGTCGACAAACTCTTTTAATCAGTTAAACTTGCCAAAGAAAGGCTCTATGTAAATAACTTTTTACCAAAAGCTGGTGGATCAAAAATCTACAGGCTGAAGTTATTGAATTAGGCCCCCATCTGATAATTACGTCCCCGTCTGATATTTAGGTCCCCATCAAATAATTAGGCCCATATCTGATAATTTCACCTGCATTTGATAGTTAGGCCCCCATCTGATAATTACGTCCCCGTCTGATATTTAGGTCCCCATCAAATAATTAGGCCCATATCTGATAATTTCACCTGCATTTGATAGTTAGGCCCCCTTCTTATAATTAGGTTCCCGTCTGATAAATAGGCCCCATCTGATCATTACCTGACTTTTATACTCTGAAGGGATGTCGGATAAAAAGAACGTTATTGTGCTATGTTTCTGCTTTGCTGTGCTATTTTTGAACTTTTCAATTGTTTGGAACCCAAGCTCATTGTCAATTATTTCTTATTACTACCAATTGCAGAAGACTTCCAGATCTCGAAGGGAATTTAACCAGTTGCTTACGCTCTACATCCTTCTTCAATTAGAGCCAGATAATCTTTGCTGGGGCTCGACATCTTTATTTGTGGATAGTTTGAACTCAAGTTTCTTCAATGTTGTTCATATTTGAACGTCGATTTTTTACTTTTTGCGACAAAACTGTTTCTAAGACCACTAAATAACTGTTTTGCATGGCAATTTAGGAGCACGATTATTTAGCTGATTCAATCGAGTCTGTTTTATTAAATGAGAGAAAATTTTCAAAACACATCTTTTTTCTTTTGAGACTGGGCGTGTCCTTACATTTTTTTATTCTTTTAGCGATTTGAGCTTCTCTGTTCTTAGAAAATGTGTTATTTTTTGAAAGATTGTATTCAATTTGAAATTCCCTCTAGGAAACATGGACGCAAGCAATTTTGAAGATACTCTTCGAGAGATGTTTGGAGTCAGTGCTTACATTGCATTCACGATGGACAGGCTGATCCAGAATATTGTCAGACAGGTTTGTCATCTGATACTTTGTTAATTATCAAGCTGAAATATTGCCTTATAATAAAGAGAAATATTTAATACAATGTAGTGTAATAAAATGCGGTATTATTTCATGAAACGTAAGCAATTTTTGTAGAAAAGCTAAACATGATTTTAAAGAAAGCAAACATTTTGAAAACTACGAAAGCTTTTCGTCAGTGTATATAACATCAAACGAAAAAATATAAAGTGTAATTATATTTTAATAGTAGAAAGGAATAGAACATAACATGACATTACAGAGTATAATATTATGTAAAAAGAAATACAATATAATATTATTTAATAAGTTATTATGAAATATAATGAAATAAAATGTAGTGTAACAATTCTCCTTGAAAATGAGATGATATACAGCTTAATATTTTACAATATTATATACTATCAATTTATTCAATACAGATTAGTTTGGGCTTTGATATTATTTAATTGACTGTATAATATTGACGTTGTATAATACTAAAAACATTGGCTATTGTACAGCTTCAGAATACAATATTATATACTGTAAATTCATCTAATGCAGATTAGTTTGGGCTTTGATATTATTTAATTGACTGTAAAATATTGACGTTCTTTAATACTAAAATCATTGGCTATTATACAGCTTCAGAATACAATATTATAAACTGTAAATTCATCTAATACAGATAAGTTTGGGTTTTGATATTATTCATTCTCTGTTAAATATTAGAGTTGTATATTAATAAGAATAAGAGATATTGGTGTTGACTGTAAAATATTGTATAGTAATAAGAATATCGTCCTATTACACAGCTTCAGAACCTTATAACAGACGAAACCTCCCTTCAAGTCACCGAGATGTTCAAAGGTGAAAAACTGAGCGACGCTACGGGCGGCCCATCAGCAACTGTTACTGCGAGAGCTGTGCAGGAGCAGACCTACCAGAAGAAAACAGAAAACATATTGAGTGATGAAAACTGCTTCAAAGTTGTGTTTGTGAGTTTCTGATTGGTTCATTTTAATCAAATGTGTCCATAAAAGGCAGTATGTTCCCCATTGTTCTCAGAATCTCTTTTCATGGCCACGATTTTCATGCATTGTTAGTTTAATCACAAATAACCAATCAGAATGAAGAACCACAATAGCCCACTCTCCACGAGCGAGTTGCTGTGAATTTTGTTTTAGTGTTAAATGTTAGTTTCGATTGTCGTCTTCACCCACAATAACTAACGTCGGATGCTAAAAGGCAGAGTAAGACCCTCTTTTAAGGCGAGGCTTTCAGGTTAGAGTTAGCCAATCACGGAGGGAACAGACTTCTTTTAAGAACGCTGTTTGTTCGTTAACTTCCAAATATTTTTCCAGTAGACATTCCCATTCAACTATACAATATAACTCTTTGTTCTACAGCACAAGGATCGTTCTATCTGCACGCTGAACATCGAACTGCTTCCCAGCGAAGATTACCAATCCGAGGATGTTCAAGACGAGGTTGGGTCTATTATAACCAAATTATATTCGTCCGAGGGCCAACGAGCAACAGTATGCTCGTTGGCCCTCGGGTTGTGGCCTTCTGATGAGGGTTGTAGCCTTCCGATGAAGGCTGTGTCCTTCCGATGCGGGCTGTGGCCTTCTGACGAGGGTTGTGGCCTTCTGATGAGGGCTGTGGCCTCCTGACGAGGTCGGTGGCCTCCTGATGAGGGTTGTGGCCTCCTGGTCTAGCCAATTCCTTAGTCATGATTTGCAGATACATTAAAGTTTTTTAACAGTCAAAATGAGGCTTTGTTTAGTGAATATATTACTTTACAAAGAGGCAGAAAACATCTATATATGAAGTTTTGATATGCCAGGCCTTATCGGTTTTTTTTATTATATCTTCTCTAAACATAAAAAATTTTTAGTAACAAGTCTATTAGATAACGGGATAATTTCCAGTCTGTTATGAAGCAAGACACGCCAAAAGTTGAACACCTTCATTGCCTAAAATATACTCAAAGCGTAACAAATTTTGCATGGCGCAATGCTTGATTTTATCATTTGTTTGTTTCTTTTTATTAACACTGTTTCATGTCTGATACCATTACAATCTGTACTCAAAACATAAACTTATCTGAATTTCGCAACTACTCGTTCTTATCAAGTTTTATTTTGAAAATTTACAATGTTACTTACAAACTGATAAGAACTTGCCCAATTGCAGCTTCTACAGTTTCAAAATATTTTGATATTTGAAGTATATGCAACGATGTTGTTATGCCTCAGTCTTTTTGTTACAATCAACGCTAACCACGTTATCAGTTTTAGGCCATCACTTAGGTGAAAACTAGAGAATGAGTTAGGCCACAGTGTTTGTAAATATCTTCCACATAGCTGTTCTTGGTTAAAATATTTATGACTATGAATAAAGCGATGTTGGCGCATGAACCGTAATTTAAGGCCATGATTTAGGCAGCAAAAAAATGAGAGAACTGTGTACAGCGTGTCAGTTCAGTTGTACAACGTAGAAACATTAATTAAGAGATCTATATGCTGCGTTTTTAATACGTCAAATTAACCTCACATAAAGTTGTTCATGTTTTGAGTAAGCTCCCCTTTTGAATAAGCCCCCTTCTTGAATAAGCCCCGTCTTGAATAAGCCCCCTCTTGAATTAACCCCTCTCTCGAATTAGCCTCTCCCCCCTCTCGAATTAGCCCTTCTCTCGAATTAACACCTTGACTAAGCCCCTCATCAAGTTTTAGATAACCCCTCTTTCTTGCTACTTATTGGAATTTATGCGGTATTTCATGCATATCTTGGGGCCAGCCTCCACGATTTCTTTTGTGAAATGACCTCTTTGATTGTTGTCCTCAAATCTGAACTCTAAGAATTGTCCCGTCTCATACCAGTATATAAAAATCTCTGAACTCTTATATACATACATTTTCAATATTGCTTGCTCTTTACTTTTTATTTAATATTTTTTAAGTATTATCTATTAACTATTTGTTTATTAGTTTTCCTTTTTGATTACTGTAAGGCTAATCGTAAAACGATACATATGCTTTGGTGCAAAGAGAAAGACGGTTCAAAATTGCATTTAACTTGGAGTTGCAACTTCGAACCGTCCTGTTTACACATTGAAGCTTGCACAGCCCTGTCTGTAAGATATTGAGCAATTTATGACCTTCCAGTAAACTTTAAGTATTATTTAAGGTTCGTTGATACTATTTATGATAATAAACAACTCACTGTAAATAGTACTCACCTTTGAGTATATATCTCAAATGAATTCTTTTATCTCTAGAAATGGTCTGAATACGTAGAGAAATTCGTTGGCAGCAAAGAAGTCTCTGTTGAAGTTCAAGATCATCTTTACAAGAAGCCAATTTATCTGTGCAGGTAAAAAGGCCTATCTTTTTCGATTATTCCTTTGCTTGCAAGGTTTTATACTAGGTGGTCGAATAAGTCGTGACTAGCATCAAGTCCTTGTCGCAGCCGATATTCGACTTACAGAAAAGTCCGATACGTCAAACCTAGGTCTAGAAACAATCGGGACAAGCTTTATAGTTCCACACAACCGGTTTCGAGCTTATGTCGATTCGACTTAAGCAATATTGTTTTTAGGCCCTCCTTGACCTCCTACACCCCCCTCCCCCTTTAGCCGACCCAAAACGTATCTTGAAAAAGGAAGAATGGGATCGGGCAGAGGTTTCATTAGGAGCCGGCAACCAGCGAAAGTTCACTACTTACTCACCAAACCTTCACCGCCTAATTTCACCCTCACTTTAGACTGCGCAAACTTTTAAGCAAACCTATAGACGCCTTAAAAATTAATGAAAACCCTGATCAGGTTAAAGCCCAATGAACCTATACTTGAAGGAACATCTCAACCCACGAAAAATTATTTTCTCATTTAGAGTTTCGTATTGCTTAATAAAAAAGATAGGTTTTAATACGATCAATAATTGCCACCTCCCGAAGCCACAAAACCTCCATACATAATAGTTGAACTGGGTTGTGATATATTGCTTCAATGGAATTAGATTTAAAATTGTTTTTCTTACTTAAAAGTGTCATTGTTATGTTTAACTTAGACACATCTTACTCGGAAACTCTTTGTTTAGAATAATTCTCTTTTCATTTTTGTCCCTGCCTCCTTAATCCAGAATCTCCTTCGGTTGATAAAGAGGTTCTCATCCCAAGATAAAGAGGTTAAGAGGCGACACCTTAGGTTAAGGAGCCATGCCTAAGAACAAGATTATCAAGTCTGTTTTCATCTTACTAAGAATATGAAAGCTTGTTAATGCTTTGTCTCGGTTTTATGAAGAGGCTATAGACACAACGGTGGTTAAGCGATTTTGGCCTAAGTAAATTACTTACGAAGTTCAGGAAAACAAAACGGAACCAAAGACGTGATTTCATAGCTCTTAATTTCTAATCGCTGTCTAAAAATGTCTGAACAAATTGTTGTTTATGCATTTTTGCGTGTTATTTTTCTTGTTTATTGTATCATTTTGTTTGATGAACTTACAGAATATGTTTTCGATGAGTTTTTTCGCAAAGCCACAAAGGATTTAGCAGTTGCTGATAACAGTTAATTTATTGTTACGCCAAGCAAAGACGATATGAGAAACTAAGAACCGATGATTTTTCCCTATGAAAATTAATTTCGGGTTTTAGAAACAGGACAGCCTGATTTTTTAAAGAGAAACAGAAATTACAGTTGTAGAAATTTTATAATCATGTAATAGTCAGTGAATCAACAAATACAGTGAGGCAAATTTCTTTTACTGCAAAACTTCCACAGAATAGTGTGGAAAAGCGAAAATGCCAAACTTTGGTATGTTTCCACTCTTCTTTGCTGTTTAAACTGGTTGTTCAAGTCAAATAAAATTATCATCAACAACATTTATTAAACATTCTAAAAAATCTCCTGGCTCCCCCTCAATGTAGTGGCTGCCCTGGTCAAAAAGGTGTTCTTTAATGAGAGATTCAAAACCCCCAACACTTTGACAGATTTCATGAAAGTCTTCGCAGGGCCAACTAAAAACATATATGTTCCCACCAATCAGAATTTCTTTCCTCATCTTTGTCCTAATGTCACATCTTTCTTTGGTTTTTTCATTTGAGAAATCCTTCTATTCACCTTTGGTCATTTTCGACGTCTAAGGAGTGTAAGACAAAACTAACTTCAGAAAGAAAAATATTATATTTCCTCTTATTCATGTAATCAGTTGATTTCTATTACGAATTTTTACGTGCAGTTGCATCTTCCTTTACGATTTAGATTGTTACTTTACGATTTCTGTCACAATTAGTTTTTGTAGGCAATCGCAAATTTCGTTACGATTTTTGTTACGATTTCTGATAAGATTTCTATAACGATTAAGATTGATATTTAGACGCAAATTTTGTTACGATTTTTGTTACAATTTCTATATCGATTTAGATTGATATGCAGTCGTAAATTTCGTTACGGTTTCATATTTCGTATTAACTATTGCAGGAATCGTCGGTTTCTCAAGTCAAAAGCATTCAGGAGAGAAGATCCCAAGAAATTGGAAGGTGATGATGAAGATAAAGGGTCTTCTGCAGACGAGACAATCAGTGGTAACACAAGGTCAGAGATTTGTGTGACTTTTTCTGTTATTCTTTTATCGGCATTTTTTTTAGAAAAAGGGTTACTCTTATAAAAGTTCTATAAAGACTGTTCTTTCAAGAAAAGGAGTGTGTCCAAAATTTGTGGCTTGTGTCCCCTCCTCCGACGCCACTGCTCGTTGGTTCTAAATTTGGGGCATGCTAGTCCTCAACTAAGTCTGAATAAATCCCTCTTTTGTTGAAGCGGAAAAGTAATTGCTCTGCATCGAGTTAATGTTAAGGATGCTTGTGTTGGATGTGAGAATGTGAATTAAAACTGAGTGAACAGGCTCGCTACAGTCATAACAAAGTAAGATCCCCAATATGTCAGGGCTCAACCGAATAATGAACAGAATTTAGCCTTCTCCTCTGTTTGGATTGCAGCCGTTTCTTCGGAGACCCCAGTCTTGTCGTTACTGTGTTTACTTTATTTCAAATTGAACTCTATTGTTTTACGATACTAGGGTTGCACCAATTGGAGTACAACCCCAGTTTTTTGGATTAGCGTCTATGAATAGGGTCTGCAGAGTTTTTTTATCTTGTTTAGGCGAGTTGAGGGCGGCTAGAAAAGCCATGTAATTTGTTATTAACATGGCTGAACTTAATAAACGTATACTTCACGGAACTATAATATGCTCTGATTTTGCCCAGGGGTATATGACGTAAATCCCCTATTTTTTTTAAAAAAAGTCCCTCTCTGACTCAAATCATCGCCTATGATCAAAAAATGGATTTGGCACGGGTAGGCCATATTTTTATGCTAAAACTTAGGAAGTAATTGAGCATTTATGAAATACGCTCGGATTTCTAAATCATGCTCTGAAATTTTGTTGCTGAGTTGTGCAAAAAGTGTGTATACCTGTAAGCGCCCATGTTTTGTCCCCATGTAACCATGTACCCTTATTCGCGTCTCCACTTGGGAAGAACCTCTTCAAGTTGCTCTGGCCTGGCATCCATCTTGATCATGTGATCACATTTGTTTCCAGCCCGAAAGGCGAGCAAAGGGATGTTGTTTTTCATGACGTCATCAACGAAGAAGGTCTTGAGTGTCGATTCAAGGTGAATTCATACAAGATGACTTACATTGCTGGTACTGCAAATTTCATGTACAGATTAAAGTCACTGCCGAAAGCTGTAAGGGTGAGTGAACTGATTGTTCAAAATTCATATTCAAAACTTATAAACCATGGGAAATAGAAAGCAGCAATACATGTAAACATGTAAAGTTATTTTTCAATGAGAATAAAACACCACTCATTAGAGGTCAAAGGACAAATTACATGTCATAGGTCGAATATAGGCCAAAGGCCAAATAAAGGTCATAGGCGAATTAAGGATCAAAGAACAGTTGGTCGGGCAGTTTGTTATCCTTTTTCGCTTCAAATTGCCATCCTATCTGATCCAGAAAATGTCTGAAAGAGTCATAACAATTCTTTGCTGCATAATTAATTTTTAGCTTCGCTAAATTTTGGTTCTGTCTATGTTTACCTAAAAAACAACAGAAATAATTCCACTTTAGATCGTTATATTAACCCTATTTATGTTTGCCACCTTTCAAGTCGTTGCTCCTCTTTGTAAAAATCATTTCCCTCGATAGACTATGTTTTTTTTGTAAAAAGTATGAAGAATCCGGTAAAAAGTTTCTTTCTATCATGTCAGCCTCAATTTGAACATTTTAGCCTCGGTGTAAAATGTAAGCCTCTCCATGAGTAGCGTGACAAATCTTGTTTTCCGTAATTCGTTGCTTCGCAATTTGGAGTTGATCGAATAAACTCGCCCAAGTTCCGTCTTTTGAAGCTTCAGGCCTAGTTATGATTTAATAATTTTTTTGCAGCTCCACTCGAAGATCCATAGCAGAGTACACCAGAAATTCAAAACCAGTCATGATCGTTGGTTGGCTGATAACGTGTCACGTGAACAGTCAAAGAGCTGTGATGATTGGTTGATGGGTAAGACTGAAGGTCTGAAGCCATGCACCACACAGAAGAAGACATTTCAAATGGGAGGCATTGTTTTATCCTCATACTCTGCGAAGTATAATACCTCGGAATGATGTTAAGTATTGAAATGGAGACTATTGAGTGACGTGCCTTTCGCGTTGAACTGTAGATTGTAGTGAGAAAGATAACATGTGACTGGACCATGCTTTCCTTCCGTGTTGTGGTATTGATACACAGGCCTTTCTCTGGCAAATTTTATCTGATGATGGAAAGGAGGCAGATAGGTAAGTCAATACGAATAGGAGGCTGGCTTATCATTAAAATGTAGAGAGGACAAAAAAGTTTAATTTAAATGCAATAAGTTCATATATTAAGAAAGGATTTCAAGTATCTATTTTAGCTGTGGGTTCAAGGGCGGGGTTGCCAAGATGTTTGAGGCAGCTTCTGTTTGTGTGCGTGTGGTGCAATAACGGCATCCATAAATTGCATTTACAGTTACCGGTTACTGTTTTCTTCATTGGACTGATTTTGTGTCCCTCAAACCCCCCCCCCCCCTCCACCCCACTTTCTTCTATCAAGACATTGTATTTTATGTAACCCTCCTCCAAGGATGTGTTGCTATTAAAAGTACAAGGGTGTCTTTGTGTAAAATTTCTAAAAAAACAATAGAAAAAAGTAGAGAGATGGCCATTTTTCCAAGGCCCACTGTCGACCTTAACAAGCCATTTGTAGCTGGGACTGTTTTCTGTATCCCCTCCCCCCTTTCCTCCAAATATCTGTCAACCATCGATATGAAACTGTTTGCCAATAACACCAGTATTTTTCTTTCTGTTAGGTTTTTGCCCACAATTGATATTAACTGGCAACTGTTAACGCGGACTTTTTCTGCCCCCCCCCCCCTTTCTCCCCCACCCTTCAAAATACCCATCAACCACTGATAGAAATCTGTATGCCGAAAACACTAGTATTTCCCTTTCTCTTAGTTTTAGGCCCACATTTGCTATTAACTGGCCACTTGTATCGCAGGCTCTTTTGTATGTATACTAACCTAATGTCCGTTGCAAGCCTCTTTAATCTTGACGTCATCTGCCGTATGTATCTGCCTGAAGTTTGAAGCTATCTAAATAAATTTTCTGACCGGCAGTACATTCATTGCCAGTCCATGCCACACTTATTTATTTTCGTTTGATTGAGGACTATGTTTTATAGCAAGAAGTTTCGGCAATGTAAATAATAGCCTCGTTTGCTGTTCTTTATAAAGAGGCAGCAGATGACGTCAATTTTGTCTCGGTTGTTTTCTTGTAAATCGATAATATAACCTTACACCCGGATATTCCGAATTTTTACTGTTGTTTACGTTGTAGAAGAGTTGAAATACGGGGCTGCCCTTCTGTTGCCGGCATCCTGAGTTACGTCAGTATTTTTATTTCCCAGTTGTATTTATGTAATCATGAGATACAACTCTTAAACAAAGAACAGCTTCCTTGTTTCTGTGTCCTAAATCTTGAAATATTTTCCGAAAATTATATGAAAAACGAAACTTGTTGGAAGGAGTAGAGCAGAGAAAACAATGGCAGCGCCAAGTGGACACCCTGGGGGCACCTTTAAACTTCACCTGGGGGCACCTTTATACTTCACCTGGGGGCACCTTTATACTTCACCTGGGGGCAACTTTATACTTCACCTGGGGCACCTTTAAACTTCACCTGGGGGCACCTTTATACTTCACCTGGGGGCACCTTTATACTTCACCTGGGGGCAACTTTATACTTCACCTGGGGGCACTCCCATACTTGACCTGACGGGATGTGCCGCCGAACTGGGTGTCCTTTTCTGATAAAGATTATAAAACACGGTATTATGAATCGTGCCATAATTCAAGAATATGGTATCAAAATTAAGAAAATACTAAGAAAATACAGCTTAGAGGTTTCTTAGAGTGAACATGTTTCAGTTACATTTGCTAGTGGTTAGTATCGGGAGATCTGGTATATTTTTTTTTCTTTTTTTCATAAACAAGAACAGCCGCTTAGGGCCATAGCATATAATACAACGCGATGAATATTGCTAAGAATAACACAACGAACTAGAAAAATGAATCGTTCCAATGGCATCGGTGTTGATTTAGAAGCTCTGGCTTTTTAGGCTAATCTAAAAAAAATCTGGTATATTTTTGAATAATTATGCCATATTTTTGGCATCCTTTTTAAAGGGCAGGGTGGCAAATTATTTATGGGACAGGGTCAGATTGAAAAAGGGTTTTCCGCACACCCACTTCATTTTCATATTCAAGTGCCACCCCCTAGTTTTTGGCTGCATCGACTCAGGGTCATCGCTACAGGGGGCAGGGTGCGACAGCCCTTGACAAAAAATTTCACTGTGAAAATGAAAAGTTGTTTAACCATCTAGAGGCAAATTCCAGATTTATCGGCAAACAAGGGACGGTTAACCAAATTTGTCGGCAAATGGGATCATAGCACCCCTCCTCACCCCTTCAGCACTGTAGCTAGCGACGGCCCTGTATCAACTCTGTTTTTCGTCTAATCTCAATGAAAAAATATTACAGAAGGGGTAATTTTTTCCAATGTATTCTATGTATTGAAGGGGTGATTCTATGTTGCCTATGCGTAACAAAGTATTAGACAATAATCGTTTCCTATTAGTAAATATGCGTCATGTTATTAAAAGGGCGTTTTCTGACAGTAGAAAGGGGCATGGCCCAAAAAGGCTCATTTTGTCGCACATTTAGATTTCATTTTCGAAAATCCAGTCCATATAAAGAAATTTGCTTTTGAAGAATTTATGATTGTGGGGCGCAATGCGACGTCTGTCTTGCGCAATTCGACTCTAGTCGCCAGGATACGATTTTGAGCTCAACATAGAAATTTCTCGGCTGACGTCTTATGGCTGATATTCTCTCCATCCACAGCTTTTTATGGAAAGACTTTGCGTTTAAACGGCTTTTGTGAAAATCCAAGTTAATGACTGTTTTCGTAGCTTCAATCTTCAAAGACTTTTGACGTTTGAGTCACTCCTTTAATCAGATTTGATAACTGATCCCCTTGCCAATAAACGTAACGGCCAGCCTTGTATGCATGTAACCTCGACACTATGCATATGACCTCATAACGATTAAGGGCACTGATCTGAATTAGACAGTTCATCAATTGGAAAATTGATTCCCGTATACGGCCAGTGGCGTAGATAGAGGGGGTCAGAGGTGGCAAAATCATCCCATATAAAGCTAAATTGCTATTTTGTCAGAAAGCTTCTGATCTTTTCGGAAATATAACATGGCTCTCTATTCTGTATCTAAGGGTACCCTGAGTAGCAGAGTCTCCATTATTCAGTCTCAGAAATATAGTTAAAAAGAGGTAACAGAAAAATATCCTAGAAAGGATTGGAAATAGAGAATTTCCTTCCCCTTCTCCGCATCGACTTATTATTTGCCACCATAACTGTCTACAATACGGATTCTTGAGGCTCTGGTAGCCAGGGTAATCAAAGGGTTACTATTTGAGAGGAAATAACAAAATACCATTTGAATCTTTCTTCTGTTGCTCTGAATCAGACTAGCAATCTTTTTCAATTAGGTACACCTTATTTTTATAAGAACACCTGGCTCCAGTTTCATTCTGGCGTTTGTTGTTTCTATGTTCATAATATCAGCTGACCATAACTTGGGCCTAACCATACCAAAAAAGGTACACTCTTTCTTATAAGAGTATTGTTTACAAGAATATACAGACCCAAACTAAGCAAATTTTTAAGAATATTAAAATAATATTGTTCTGCCTCAGCTTTCACTAGTAGCGGTTTTAGGGGGTCCAGAGGGCCATAGCCCCAGACCGTGAGCTTATGAAAGCCAAAAGGGGTCCCACACCTAAGACAGAAGTAACAAAAAGCAATAATTGCGAAGAATAAGGGCCTCGCAGATGATTTTGCCCCTGGCCCCGCGGTCCCTAAAACCGCTACTGGTTCGCACATTTGTGTCTCATTTTCAGCAGTTGCCAGACATGACTGACACAAACTGTTTTTTTAATATACTCATTTTTTTATAAGAAACTGGCTATAAGAAACGAGTACTGGACAGTCGGAAAATATTACAAAACTTCAGTACTCAAATTAAGAAACTGAGAAAAATTAAGAAACTGTTAAATCGTGATAAAACTGAGAACAGCGAAATTTTGTAAAATCCAAGAACAAGATTGCCCTGTTGGCCTAGAAATTAAGACACAAGGGATAAAAATATACTTCCCACATCTAAATACAGCATCGGAACGGAAGCGAATCTCTTGACGTGATAAAAAAGGTCACCAAAATTTCATAACATCATTCATGACATCATAATTAAGAAACTCTTAAGAAACAATGAGTATTGAATTTTCCAGAGCATTAGGAAACTTGAGTATTCAACATCGACCTTTGTTTCTTATAAAAAAATGAGTGTATTCAAACTTTTCCATGCAAATCGCGGGAATACCTTTCTGGTAGCTTGTAAAAATCAAGCTTAAGAAACCAGTTAATAGGAAAGAGTTTTGTAATATAATTAAGTTTGTCTGCTATATGTAAAGAGACAGTTTACAAAAGCAATGCAAGTTGACAGGCTCGAACCGGATAAGATTTCCTGCTTCTTCTGTAGATCGTAGAAATCAGAAAACTCACCATGATTATTATTATCAGTATCATTTGTCTATATATCAGTATCATTAGTATAATAGTATAATATGGTTTAATATTGCTAGAAGTGGTCTGATAGAATAATATGGTTTAATATTGCCAGACATGGTATAATAGTATAATATATTTAGTATAATATTGCCAAATGTAGTCTAATAGTAAAACATAGTTTGATATTGCCTGACGTAGTCTGATAGTATAATATAGTATAATATAGCATGATATTGCCAGGCGTAGTCTAATAGTATAATATAGTATAATATGGTTTGATATTGCCAGACGGGAGATTTAAAGATAGTTAATTTCCAAGTATGAACGTAGAAAGCATTTCAATAGTTGGACGGGGGCTACCCTGTCATTTTATACAGAGTGAGTCTGGTACCCAGGGTAGAAGGGACCATATGTAGTCAAAATAGGGGCACCTCTGTAAGCTGTAAGTAGGTACATTGCCCTTGACTTAGTGGGTTAGGCTCGTGCCCCTTGTGCCCCCTGGCTCCTATGTCTACGTAGCAAAGTTTTTGACTTGTATGTTTTAGTGACGTCATGGTCTCACTATGGTAATCATCAGAGGCTAAACACTTCTGGCCTCTCTCCGAATTTCCTTTCCCCATGTACAGGAAATAACTTGTCGATGTTCTTGATATATCAAGAACGAATATAGAACTTGAAATCAATCAAAAGATTTGCTAATATCATTTAAAAATCATTTTTCCGATAGAAAACATAAATTTAGAAATTCCACTTTTTAATTAGAATAGTTAAGAGCAATGTTTTAAAAATTATTTTCTTTCAAAGTGTGTTTCTGCGTGTTTGTAAATTTATGATGAGGGTTTTTATGAAAAACAAATATTTGATCGTCGTTGTCAAATGATCTTTATTCAAATACAAATATGATATTGCATTTTATTAAACACAAGGTTCCTCAAACATCATAAATTATTCATGACTCATGGTCGAATAAAATACGAGCTTGTTAGCAAGTAAATAGACTTATCTCAGAAGAATATTTCTATCGAATTGTGTACGACCAACCTTAGCATGATAATCATCTTAGGTCACTGATAAATATTATCATTATTATTATTATTAGCATTCTATTCTTTGACAACTTCAAATCACAAAAATCAACAATCATAGTTGCTGTCAGGGCAGTCTAGACGTTTTGGAGACTCTGGGGCAAAATCTAAAGACCAGACTCTTTGCGAACAGAAACTTTTTGCGACCGCGACCTCCACTTTCGCTTGAAATGCATTTCAGAAAATTCATTTCTTGCAATCATTTCAAATGTTGTGCTATTTTTAAGCATACTTTTGAAACTTTATTTAATCCCATTCTTAAAATTGAATTCGTTGCTTTATGAGCCCCCCTAGAACTTGAGGCCCTGGGGCAGTTTGCCCCCCCTTGCCCCCTCTCGGCGGCATTATGATAGGTCATCATTGATCTTTGTATTCAGTCACTGATAATAATAATGATAATCATAATCACAGTTACCCATCATCACTACCAATCATAATCATCAGTCATTGCTATCAACCGTCAGAATGATTATCACCGTGATACTTCATCAACGACGATCGTGATTAATCATGTGTTATCATCAATAATCAAGCATAAGCATCAATCATTAATCATGATATATCAGCATCAATCAATCAATCGATCACTACAAACAAACAAACAAACAAACAAAAAATCAATCAATCAATCAATCAATCAATCATTCATTCATTCATTCATTCATTCATTCATTCATTCATTCATTCATTCATTCATTCATTCATTCATTCATTCATTCAATCAATCAATCAATCACAGTCATCGACCAACCATAATCATCAGCCAATCAGTCATAATCATCAGCCTATCATGATCATCGTCGATCAATCATAATTGTCACCAATCAATCAGTCAATTAAACAGTCAATCATTCATGGTCATCAACCAACCATAGTCATCAATCAATCATGATAATCATCAATCAATCATAGTAATCAGCCAATCATGATCATCAATCACAATTATCAATTAATCATAATCATTGTCAATCAATCGTCTGTCTATCATAGTCACTGTCACCATGATACTTCGTTGTTGATCATAGTAATCAGTCATGAGTCATCGTCAAATATTAATCACAATAATCACTCATCAATCATTACTCATCAATCTTCAATCATCAATCATTCCTTAAGGGCCCGCGCCACAGGGGTGGCCAGGGGGCATGGCCAACTCACTTTTTATGAAATTAAAGATAAAAATTAGTTAGAAAGATAAATCTTTAGATTACAACAAATACATTGAACCAAAGTCTATAGGTAGAACGGCGTCAGCAAAATATTTGTCACAATTGGGGCTAGAGGAGGAGGGGGGAGGGAACTTCTTTATATTGTTGGCCTCTTCAGTTTAGGATCAGTGGTACTGGTCCTTCTTTATCCACAGCATTATCGTCGCCCACCATTATGTATCACGAGGGGCGATTCACACTTGCAAATAGCGTACGAGATTTTCCCCTAAAGCAAAAGGATTTTTGGGATTTTCGGATAAAAAAATAGGATTTTCACAAAAGGTGTACGAGATTTTCTTAGAATGATTTGCCCCTCGATGTATCATGTATCATTGACACGTCAAAGTGAAAATCTTTTCCTCGACTTTAATGTTGTACTTTAATGTTCTATCACACAGTTTAATCGTTTTTGCAGGCATGTTGATACAAGCGACCTGAATCTAAAACACGCATATTTCTCGTGTACATAAAAAATACTACATCTTCCTCAAACAAACTTTTTTACCGATCTGTTTTAATCCGCTAATGATCGCCCACTAGCTTGAAAAAACAAAAAATCAATATTTGCACAATAAATTCTTGACAAACATTGTAAAAAGACACTTGGCGGAGTCAAGGCTAGATCACATCCTTTCTAAACGTTCAAACAATATTTCGGTGGTGCAAAAGTTTAAAATGGCGTTAAAAGCAAGCATAAAGATATATTAACAGTTGGGGGGGGGGGGGGTGGTGGGGCTCAGTCCCCAACCCTTAACAAGCCAATATATATGGTTCAGCGATTTTCTTATTTGAAAATGTGAATTCTCCCTTTATTTTAAGTTTTTTACGACTTTCCGCCAGTAAGCAATTTCCTATCCATCTGTTCGTGTCCGTGAATAGCTTGAATGATTTCATCCTTAAACACAAATGCAAGTATATAGGGCGTGGTTATGGGTGTTTCCTTTATCACAGAGTACTGAATGAGAAGGAATACAATGGCAGTCCCACCCTCCCCCAATATGGACTTCGTTCCGACGACACTGGGTTTACCATCCCCTAAGCAGGGAGGTATATTAGCAATTGGCCTCAAAATTAGTCGAATATCACGAACGAATCGAACTCAAGCTGAGGTTCTGGTACTTTAAGATGCAAGACTTTCATCAAAGATATATATGTCATGACATGCGGACTGGGTATTTCTTATGCTTATCTTGTTGCATAACCCCGCCCTGTTTGACAAACAACCATCTTGAGGGGCAAGTTGATCCATGGAATCTTGTTCATCGTTGGTAGAAATCTTATTGCTTTATCAGTAAATCCCCAAAAATCCTTTTGCTGTGGTGGCAATCTCTACGCTATTTACAAGCGTGAATTGTCCCTCAACACATCAAATTTTGTTCCGTTGTCAAATACTTCCTCGTGTCTAAATTTATAAACCCGTGTGATTGAAAAGCAAATTAAGAACAACCCAGACACCAATTTCGAGAAAAATCAAGAACAACCAGCCTGAATTTTCAGTTCATAGACGTATGAATCGGGGAAGAGCTACCCCGACCCTTGGCAATTCTGGCAAGAGTCTGTTCATTAAAAGAAGGGGTTTTCATTGTCAATATGCCTTTATGCCTTAACTTCTTGTCAACATGTGACCATAACAAATGCATCTCTAAATTCCAAACATTTTATAATGCAGGGTTGAGTCTACGGCACTTTCATTCGGTGTAGTCGAGAAGGCGGATGCTTTTTCGCTTGAGACCGCCGCGAAGTTCGTCTGATTTGTAAGCTAACCAGTCACTCCGAGCACATACCACATCACGTGAATCATTCGTTTGTTTGTTTTTCATTATTGTGGCTTGGGAAAGTTTGTAACCTCTATGATCCGTAGGCGGGGCAATGTGCGAAAATTCTATTTATGACCATAGCCATGGCTCAATAAGGAAACACATCCGGTATGATCCATGTACTGGAATTTTTTGGTGTCACTTTGTCACATTTAGAATAGGCCTCAGGTACTATTGTGACGTCACTCATTTGAAATCACTGGCAAGCACAATTCATATTGCGGGCAGAAGGGGGGAGGTGGGGGAGCTGGCGGTCTTAGCAGGCACGTCGAAGCCGGGGGGCTGGGGGCCGTAGCCCCCTCACTTTTTGCTGAAGAACGATACTAATATTGTGCCATCAAGGAGGGTGAAGAAACTACCATATAATTTTATCAATTGGGCTACAGCCCCCACCCCAAAATGTTTATCGGCATCCCTGCTTAGTTGACAATATAGTATATGCTATTAAGCTCTATATCATGGACGTAGATTCTTTCAAAGTAATAGCACAGCTTTACAGTGTATCTTTGATTATTTTTGGTAAATATAAGCTCAGGTACAGCTTGGCAATGTACCTTGAATGATATCGCAAATGCAAAGGGCCCTTCAATTCTCTCACTCTCTTATTCTCTCATTTATATCCTGCGTCTCCCGGCCCCTTCTTTTACCATTTCCATCAGTTTCTTGAAACACTTTTCCAATGTCCTTTGTTTTCTTTCTTTGCTTTCGCTGACGTCATCTGTCTTTCCCTTGCTATCCTTCTCATTCACTTTTCCTCCCTCTTCCAACTTTTCCATTCTCCCCCTCTTTTGTTTCTCTGGCTCTTTATTCATCAATTATCAAACACTTCGGTTTCTTCAATCATCTTTCTGATATGACCTTCTTTCTTGCTAACCTTTGCTCTCTTTCTTATTTCATTCTACTCCACTTTCTCCATATCATTTTTCTCCCTTAAATTATCCCCCTCCCAACTCTTCACTTCAATTGTCCAGTTTCCTTTATTTTTCTTCCTTGCCTTATCTGTTTTATCCTCTTATCTCCATTATCTTCTTTTCTTTCTCACCTTAATTCTTTTTTTGTTCATTTGACCATTACCACACTTCTCTTTTTATCCTCCTCTTTTACTTTACCCACTTCTCCCTCGCACCCTTTTATCCACTTCTCCCTCGCACCCTGTAATTCTTAGGAAAAGGAAGGAAGATGGAGAATGGTTGAAAATTGGAGCTTTGGCCTCTTCTCATTTCTCTACTTCTCAGTTCTACTTTTAACATGTGCGAAACTTTGTTATATAACCCATAAAGATCGTCTGCTGTCTTATATTTGATGTCACCCCACAGACACTTTCGTATTTAATAACGACAGACATTCGATGACACATTGAGAAACTTTTTGGTTAACAAAATTTCAGGGCGTGCTTCCTAGTTAATATATATAACCACAATCTTTTTACCTAATTGAAGCAGAAAAGATTAAAGCCAAAAGGAATTATGGAAGCTCCAGTCCAGACAGTAAGGGGAACTGGAATTGGGAAGACCATCATTAGCTTTTGGTTAGCATTGCTGTCTAGCATCGCTGTTTCTTGGCACACTCGCAGGAGTAGGGGGGGGGGGCCTGAGGGTTTGCACCCCTTAGTTTTTGATGAATATTATGATAATAATGTTGTGGCACCAAAGATGACAGTGACAAAGTACCATAATTGATACCCTGGATGCCAGAGCCTCATGAATCTGTCTCATAGCCGTGGAACCGCCATGTTTTCTGGCCCAATGCCCTCGTCTAGTAGGAAGACTTTATCATCTGGGTCCCTGCCCTTGCCTGCCCAGGCCAATGAAGCTCTTCTCATTCCAAATTCCACCGAAATAGATGAATGAGGTTTGACTGACTCCGATGACGTCATTATTGGCTTTATGTTTTGCGATTTCTAAGCCAAGGAGAGCAACCCCTAAATACGAACTATTTAGGCTAAGGTGAAATTCAGGTGGGGCCATCCTTTTGTAAAGTTATTGAGAAATCAAGCTTTTAGATAGCGCTAGAGCAAGGCGAGGGGTAAATCACTCTAAAAAATCTCGTAAATCTTTTGTGAAAATCCTATTGTTTTATCTGAAAATCCCCAGAAATCTTTTCTTTTGTCTTAGACAAAATCTCGTACGATATTTGCATAAGTGAATTGCCCCTCGGAGCAAGGGGTGGGGTCGAGACAACGACAGATTCATCATCATCAGGTACCAACTTCTATCAGAAGGTTGGCTACCATGACCCTCCAACTATCCCAAAATCTTAGTTTTGGTTTGTGGTCATGGTCATAGATAAAACTAGGGGGCTAATAGTAGAGATGGGCCCCCAGAACCACATCTACAGTGTTTTTAAAGGGACAAAATCCCTCGTTCGAGGAGTTCTTCCACCCGAAGCCGTTGACCCCTGGAGTACCAAGTATTAAAAAGGTCGATTCTTCAGTACATTTTTTTTACAAAAACGCACTTTATAAGAACAATGAGGCTCGATTTGCCAAAAAAATAAGAACAAGGCTAAAACATTCTCAGCTTCAGGTGAGAAATTAAAAAAAAAAACAATTCGCATTTTGAAATTCGCAAGAACTTATTTTTATATTGCTTTATTTTTAAACTTTACCCAGTAAAACGTCTTAGAAACCATATACAGAATGTAACTTCTCAAATATTTGCTCTTAAAACTCACTCTTAAAATAAGAACAATTTTAAGAACATTTGAGCCTAAAATTATCAAAAAGTTAAGAACATCGAGGCTCGTCAAAAATTATATGGTTCTTATAAAAAATAGTGTATGTTTTTTTTAATTTTGTGTCTATTTTCCAGGAGGTGCTTGGTCCTGCCCTGGTGTATTCTATAATCAGGGACTCCGACAAATGCCATGACCCCCTCACTTTTTTGCTATAGTTATATTTTCTCCTGCCCCCTCCCCCCCACTCTTGGCGTCAGGTGTACCCTGTTGGGGCCTTTCAGTGAAAGTGCTGAGTATTTGAATTGATATGAACAGCGATACTCTTCCTGACACTAAACTTTAGCTGAGGCGGAGAAAGAGCTCGGACTTTGAAAACTGTACACCTTAGTGAACAAAATACCCGAAAGAAGGCTAAAATATTGCTTAGGCCGTCTTTCTAATACCGCTCTTCGTGGTTCTGCGTTTTATGATGTTATTATGGCGACTAAACTTGTTCAGGAGATTGCGGTACAGAAAATGAGTCTGTTTTTAACGTTTCCTTGACATAAGCCGAATCAACAGAGCCACACGCGGTACAGAGCAATCGACCAACGAAGAAACGTTTCTTTGTGTATATTGTCTCCGCCGGCTTGTTTACACACCGCGCGCCGAGTAATCGCGCCTTGGGTATGCTTTTCGTCTTTGCTAACAAAAGGCCATGTTGCGATCATAAAACGTGTTGTCTTTGTTTAAATGCGTGGTCTCATTGTTCTTTAAGACAATACAAATCGAATGTTTGCACCACGAGATTAGAATCCAGAACAATAGAAAGTGACAATTACATATTCTGACCAATAGCCTCACAGCAAGTCATTTTCTATTGTTTACAAAATGGGATAAAAATAAGCTATTCAAACACTTTTGAATCAAAATATGCAGGGGGGCGTAACCTTGCATTTTTAATGGTGTTTTACACATATGAAAATGACACTGGAGTGAGAAAAAGGGGATTTGAATAACCCTATATTGGGAGAGGGACACAAAGATTTTTAAATGCCTTAACCAAGCTGTTCATTTTATAAACTACCAATTTTACATTCTGAGGGGTATTACAAGCCAAGTAAGGGCCTCAGGAAACGAAATATTTCAAATTTGGCATTAAATCCGACAGTTTATTCTAGAAGTGCAAAACCTACTCAGGTTTCGTGTGACCAGTCTAAGGATCCTTTGGTAATAAATCACATACCCAATCTTTGGTAGGGCTGTCTCCAATTTCTTTGATTTTTCATAAGATTTCATCGCGAAGTTTTTTAACTAAGAATGCATGTCGGCAAGAAATTGCGGGGAAAAATAGAAAGGCCATAATATTATTCTTTGTTTTGGTTCTGATAAACATCATTATGAGTTTCGAAGTTTTTTCGTGTTAAAATATGAATAAAAAATATTCAATTTTTAGAGAACAGACGCACATCAAAAAAGGTACCCTCGTCAAATATCTTTTTGCTGTGTATTTCTAATGAGCTTTTCTACAACGGTACAGAATTAATTTTTCAATACAAAATGTTGTAAAAACTTAATAATGTAATTTATTTGAATTTTAAATTTTCTTTGACAAAAACAGCACTGTCGTCACAACATGGTATAAACCCATCGTATAAACCCCCTGGAATGCCTGATTTGGGAAATCGCTTTAACAGACAATAGGCTGCGTAATCCTTGTTAATTCTGCATTTTGATTGGCTGAAAAATCCTTTCAAAAGCGTCGATTGAGAAAACAATAGCAACTGAGTCCCAGACCGTTTTAGCTGCGCGACCTTTTGGAAAGATGGTTGAAAAAGTTGTGTTACGCCACGCGAGCCAGAATTCGATCGTTATTATTCATTGAATGAAATTTATTTTTGCGATCAAAAGAGATCGCTGAATCGTATAATTCCCATTATATACGATCGCGTACGTTATTTAAAACTGTCTAGCACACATGCTTATTGCTGCAAAAGGGAAGGCCGTATGATGTTTTTCGTGGAGTGGTGAATGAAGGAGTTTATCGTAAATACTTCTGCTGATAGTGTTGAAAGACCGAACTGCAAATTCATACTGTGTTTTTGACAGAAATCGCTGAGAAAAACCCACAGATAATGAACCTTGGGAACACGGATAAGGAACTCAGTGATTTGCTGGATTTCAGTGCGGTAAGTACAAGTTCTATGTTCGTTGGGTATTTTATTTATAACTCAATATATTCTTTCAGCCCACTTTAGGCCCATTTCGACCTGTTGAACATAATTTAATCTTTAACCTTTACTCCCGGGGCCGCGTTTTCTGTTTATAACTGCCATTTTCGGGTTATCGCTGCAAAATATGGGGGCAAACCCAGGGAACTCTCCCTTCGTACTAAGTTTCTACTGCCTGTTGGATAAAATATTTTTAAACAATTCAACCTTTTTGCAAACAAGACATTTTATTTTACTGCCCGCCTAGCCTATAATTTCTTTTCCAACACAACTTTTCCTGCTAAACATCCTCCGCAATAATTAAACATTTAAATATGGCCTAGAAGTTATTTCGCTGTCGAACATTCTAGATACAGAACACTAATCTTTATTTCTTACCACATCTTTCCTTGAAGTGTTTGCTAAAAATTATGCACGTATTTTATCCCACCCAAACGCGGATGTTGGCTCTTTCCGTGTTTACAGTATTCTAGCCGTGCACAAGGCTCGCATTTTTGAATTTTTACTTTAACCAATACCAACTTTTGCAAATTAAAGGCACATTTTTATTGGTTCGAACAAAACTTTTTCGTAACCCTTTCGGAAGTCGAATATCGTGTTTAAACCCGATTTTGTATTTTTCTACTTCACATGAAAAATAAAAAATGATTCTCCGAAATAAAGACCAATTTTATTATCAATGAACAAAAAGATAGTATTTCTACCCAATATTGAATTCCCTTTCACAATTATATTCCACGGCAGGTAATTAAAGAGATGCAACATTCTTGCTCCGTTTTATTCCAGGCCAAGCCCTTCCTTGCCGATTTTCGGAGAAATCTTAGCATTTTTTCATCTCGGGTCTCTTTGTTTCCCCTCTCTCATCTCATAACAAAAGAACCGTTGTTACGATTTATGTTAAAAATGCAAAGAAGCCCAGTTCGTTAGAAATTTATAAGAGTTAGGAACACCGACCCGATTGTGCAAATTAATGGCCTACATATTCAGGTCGGCGTCATCTCAAATTGTAGGGGTAATCCGCTAAAAACGGGGGGCAGGGATTTCGACAGTTCATTGTATTGACAGGGGGAGAATTGGTTGGATTGGAATTTGCAAAAATTTTGGGATTTATACAGTTTTTCTGTCTATATGTCCATATATAGGCTTGCCCTGTCCATCCAAATGAAATTTCTTTAAAGACAAAAATTATAACTGTAACAAAAGTCTAATAGAAAAGTGCAGTGGTTTAGCTTCAGAGGGAGGGGCCTTTGTGCAAAAAGGGAGTGGTTTCTTGCTTTAAGGGTTTATGAAATTATCTCTAATGCCCCCTGTTTATGCCACAATTTGCAGAATGAAATAAATTATGAATAGTTATGATGTTTGATCAATTTTTCCCTCTAATATTTTTCAACCTGGAATAGGTTACTTGAATTGGTGAAATTTTAGGCCACAAACTAAATTTTGTCATATATATACTGTAAAACTGTAAATGTATGTTCTCAATAAATTAAAAATTATTGATATTATTTTTTTCATTTCAGCTGAAAATGGTCCCGTTAGTGTATATATTTTTATTTTGTTGGATAACCTGAGCATCTCTTTCAGATAAAGTTCCACTTTGAAAAATAAAATAAAATTTAGGTATTTTAATGCTACCAAAAGCTGACAAAAGTTTTAATACTAAGGAAGTCAGTTGTTTATAAATAAGTTATGCTTATTGCTAAAATGTAAAACCAGATATGAAGAATGAAAATTATTGTTTACCAGTCTGTCATAAAGTGCTCGATGTCGTATAGGCAGAGCTTTACATTTGGCTGGTGACTCAAAAATCATGGAACTTGGAGTAGCAACTTTGAACCATCTTGTTCTATTCACCAAAAGCCAAAACCTGGAATAAATATATATAAGAATATTATTTTATTCTGAATCTATATTTTAGATAAACATCAAGTATTTTGATCTATATTTCTGGGCTATGAGACTCTGTGTTTGTAACAAGCTCCCCTTTCACTTTTTTCTTGAGGAAGAAATTGGTTTGAAACTTTTCAATATACAAAACATCAAATTTTCTGATTTAAATGTTATGTCTCAATTATTTCTTTGACATTCTGGTGGTTTTATTCAGTTTGTTTTTGAAAACGAATAAATATTAGTCATTTAAGTAGGGCGGTAAAGACTGTTGATGTTTACGGTTACAAAGGACAGAAATAAAAATATATCAAAGAAATCACTTCATGAATTCTATTTTGACTGTCAATTCGATTTTGACTGGCAGTTTGTGTCAAAAAAGATTAGAATTTGAAACAGAAATGATGGTTCCTCCCCTGCCTTGACAAAGCTTTTGGTCGATTGTCTTTCCTTCAAAATATTGACAGAGGATTTGCAGTTTTACCTAGGACTAATTTTCCAGATTCGGATTTTTTTTATCAGAAGACATGTTATACTTAAATTCTTCCCCTTATGAAACTTCTGGAGGAACATTTTTTAAAAAAAATCCCATTTAAATGAGTGTACTGAGAAGAGAATAGTCTTGATGGGGGTAATAGCAGAGGGTTCTGGCTCCTATCTAGATCATGCTGGGCCCCTCCCCTGATATATTAAATGTAAATTTGTTAGCAAAAAGAAACGCTGGAGATACAAGGGTTAAACTGTATTACAAAACAGGTACTGTCCTCCACCCTTATGCAGTACTCTGCCTCTTTTTTAGAAATAACTATTGACACAGTGCCTCCGATAAAGGGGGGCCAGGAGGCAATGACCCCCCCCCACTTTTTTGGTGAACAATAGAGCTTTTTTCAAAAACCTTTGTTGTGATTGTCAAATCTTCCCTCCCCCCCCCCCCCACTTTCCAACCTACGTTGGAGCCCATGCAGAGGCGAGTAGCATATGAAATTTTGATGAAAATAGTATCGATTAAAAAACATTGTATGATGATTGAAGACAAAATTAAAGGTTGCAGAAATTTTTACTGATCATCTTGGTTGATATTATATAATAACAGTCAATCTTGCTCATGATATTTGAGCAAAGGCGTAGGAGAGATAGCGAACGGGGTGGCTGCAGCTCCTCCAAAAGATTTTATCGCATTTCAAACTCCACTCGTACAGTTCAATCTCAGTGTAGCAGTAATTTTTGGGCAAGGTCCAAACCAAGCCCCACCCTAAATTGTGTGCATCCTCTTCTTTCTTGGCCGAGGGATAGACGGGTTTAAGCCACCCTTATCTCTTAAGAACATAAAGTCCCCCAATCTAATGAGAAAACTGAGCTACGATCTAGCGCTGCAAGATCCATCTGTACAAATACAATCCATTTGTTGTCCCAGCACCCCAACATGCCTTTTATGCCAACTAAATTCTAATTTGTAATGTCCAGTTTTGCTACTGAAATACTTTGAACACAGAAATACCGGTAAGATAATAATATTCATCGTCAAAAATATACCGCTAGTCCTTGTTTTAACGCTCTGACAATCCGTTTATAAACTAAGATTATCTCGATTACTCTGCATGTACAAGGTCGAATGCTTTCTGTGTTTGTCATAAAAGATGGAACCGGTAGCGGGCTCTTTATAATCGCATGAGGGATCAAAGTCTTCTTAACCAATGTTGTGATTTCTTTATCGTTTGTAAACAGAGATTTCAGGGCGTGTATTCTTGGGACATATTTTCAGGGTTATTTTATCAATGAAAATAACAGTTTGATAAGCCTGGCTTTATGATAAATGTGTACAAGGAACAGTTAAATCTTACTTAACGGACGCTCCACTATATGGGACACAACCGGACAATGGAAAAAAATATTTATTTACAGCTCCATTCCAAATTACCAGATTTTATAAAATTGAATTTTTAGAAACATAGTGGAAGTTTATAACCAAATTGGGGTATCTTTTATCGGTATTTCTTTGTCGATTCAGAACTTTTATTTAATGGAGATTTATACGTTAAACGGACGCTTTCCTTTAGCGGACACTCCTCTGGTCTCACTAGTGTCCGGTCCGTGTGCTAATTTGACGATAAATGCATTCTTCAAATGATATTACACTAAGTACCTCCAGATAGTTCTGTTGACATTCAAAAGATGAAGTTTTCTTTCAGACACAGGAGGACCTTGATCTAGTCAGTCACATTGACGAAAAGCAACAATGTATCAAACCATATTTGGCGAGTCTGTTATTTGTTTTATTTGCTATGCATACCATATAAGGCTTGAAACCCGGAAAGGAGAATATGATCTCAAATATGAACGCTCTGACGTGTGCGAATAACCTATGAAAGAATTAGGTATCCAGTAAAAAAACTTTTCCTCAAAGCTTAACCAGAAGAGGGCCCTAAGTAAGGTGGTTTTAAGAAAAGATTGATACAGGCAAGGTTGACGAAGGGGTTAACTCACACTTTTTGGCAGTCTGTTATTTTCTTATTAGCGGAACAAAACGACTTGCAACTTGAAAATAAGCATATTTTCTCTAAGGTCAAACACCATGCTTTTATGTTGTTCCGCAAGCTTAGCGTCTCGGATCATTGCTACTTGAATATTCTAATAGTCCGTCCAATAGTTGTGCTGCTTTTTTGTCATACAGCTCGTGAATTAATTCGGAGCCCAGACTTGATAAAAGCTGTAAAAAAATTGTATCATCCCGGTGTATGACATTTAAATTGTAATCAATGTTTCTATGGTGCCAGTGAAGACCTTATTTCGAAGATTTATGGTCAATTGCGGGCAGACATTTACAGCCCGTGCCAGTAGGACTCTTAATCGTAAGGAAATGACATCGCACCATTAAAACTTTTCACTAGTCTTTAATGTTACAAATTCTATTCTCATTATCAGTTTGTGGTGTTTTAGGCCAACCCTCGATTCCTCTTTTGCAATATCGTTCAGGTTTTAATTAGCTTTGCAGTGCTCCCTGTCCGCCCAGATCCTATCAGCTCTGTTAAGGGTAAAACATTACCCTATATTTGATAAAAGGTAATTTTGGTCGCTCCTAAAGAATGAATATGTAACAGAAATTTCTATTTTCTCAATCTACATCTAGACTGGTTTTGTTTTAATTTTCCGTTTCTTCAATCACAGTCGGACATTTTAAACTCTTGTCTCCAGTCCTCTTTGGCATTTTTCTTTTGCCAAAGGCCTGACAATGTCACCCTACTCAAAGATAATCCCTAGGGAGTTAAAAGGGTTCCAAAGCCTCCCTTATCTGTGCGTGGACAACCGCCTTGTTAAAGGATTGTCTAGATATTTTGTTGGGGTTAGCAAAACTCTCAAAAAAACATAAAGCAAAGAACTTTAACAAAATGAATGACACATATGTTTACAGGCAGTGAAGCAAAGTTTTTAAACAAATCCGTGTCGTAATGTTCACTCAATAATTGGA